>NC_081410.1:302656618-302956618 GCF_030272615.1 Cryptomeria japonica | reverse complement strand
AACCCTAAAATACATACTAAATAAATGCTTTTTCGCTATACACTTCATGAATATGCACTGATTCCTTTGCCTTTTTATTCTGAAAAAAAGTTAGACCATTTTTCTAAATGTATCTTTGATATTCTATGTCTAATAATTCTGAAATTTATTTTGTACTGAGGAATGTTTCCTCTTTATCATTGCATTTACTTATCTTTGCTTCTATGTATATGGATTCTTCGATATTTAAATCCATAGTTTCTTCGCTATTTGAAAATGGAACATCACTATATTCTTCTTCTAACATGCTTTCATATACAATTTCAAGTAGAAGCCTTACCTGAGGATCATGATAAATCCCCAACTTTTGCATTTTTTCTGACAATGAGGGCTTGATGTTTGAAGGTATTTTTGTGTATATACTAACATCCTCACACATAATTGTGTTGCAGATTAACCTTCCTATTTCTCTATGTCAAGAAATGTATCCAAAGGAGAAATGCAAGATTCTTCCTCCATAGTGTAAATATGGCTTCCTTCATGCTCATAGAAGATGTCATCCTCTTCCTCACCTAAATCATGAAACATATGAAAATATCATTTCTTGAAATCACTCCATGATGAAAGGCACTGCGTGGGTTATGAATTGTACTCCTCTCTTGCCCTATCTTTCAATGTTCTAGCAAATAGCATCATTACCTATCCTTCATCATCAATGTCATGGTTTTCTATAAACAAATAGAATATTTTTAAATGCCTTTGTTGATTCATTATGTTCACCATAAAATTTTGGTATAACTTGCACAAAATGTAAAAATAAATCATCAATCTCACATGAAAATATTATAAGGTCCAATGGCCTATTTTCCATTGGAAATAATAGTTTATTCAACCAATTTTGAGACATTTTGTAATAGATTTCCTACTACTATCAAAGGGAAGAATTCTCATTTCCCTCTGGGTTTCCTCCCTTAGTAGAGTCACCAACTGAATAAAAACTATTAATATAGAGTCGCCACCTCCTAAGAGGAAAATATTACCAACTTAACTGATCTTCTGGGATCCTCCCTCCAGTAGAGTCTGAAACAAAGTACCAAAGATTCTAAAAACTTCTTCTGAACAACTCCCTAGCAGAGTCGCCAATCTGTTGTGTGACTTGGATGGGGAAAACAAAACTTATCAAATCTTCAATGAAAAAACACCAGAGCTTCTAGTTGAATGTCAAACTATGTATGACAACTCCCCAATAGAGTCGTCAATCTAATGGGTGACTCGGAAGGGGAAAACAAAACTTATCAAATCTTCAATGAAAAAACACCAGAGCTTTTAGGTGAATGTCAAACTATGTATGACAACTCCCCAGCAAAGTTGCCAATCTGTTGGTTCCCAAAACCACATATTGGAAATTAAAGGGACTTGCCAAATCCCTCACTGATCCAATCAGCCTTGGCCAACGAACAGGAATGGTCAAAAACCAAATTCCTCTGCACTTCAGGCTCCACTAGACCTAGGTAGGTATACCTTAAACTCCAAAGAACAAAGAGAATTATTTATAGTGAATTTAAACTTTGTAAACTAGCAATTGCAAGCATGGCAAAATGTTTCCTGCAACTGTGCTTTATTATGTGCTTGTAACTTGCTTTAATATGAAAACTTGAATGTAATTAATAGTGAATGAATGCTTATAAAATAATGTTGTTGGAACCTTAAGTAATTATGGAAGAACAATACTGATAGGAATAAGAAGTATGTTTCCCTGATGAGGACCTTATGCACAAAATATTTACTCACAAAAAACTAACAATAGACCAGTGCCTTATATGACAATTTATATGTTACTTAGTGGACAAATATTTGTAATCAACTTTGGAGACAGTTTGAAAAACTCACAAATATGCAAGACCATCACTGCAATGTTTTCATTATGTGTTGCAAGAATAACAAAACCAATTATGTTTCCTACACAACAACATGTGATGGCACACTGCAACAAATCTTAATTAGATTTATCCAAAGAACTTGATTCATCAACATCATGTAACATAAAATGATATGAAGATAAAGACAGCGAATCTTACATATTAATTTTGGAATAAAATGATATACAGAAGCTATAGACTCGCAGGTATTTCATGATGTTCTTGCTCGCACAAAAATAACTTCTCATTCCTACAGACTTGCCTTAACATAACACTAGCAGTCCCACCAAGCAGGGTCTCTGAAAGATGAAAAAAATGTCCCCCCTTTGTTTTGTGTGACTTCCCTTTTATAAACATAAGGGATAGTTGCAGACAGTTTCATTCCCAAAGGACACACCCTTTGGTTTAAGAAATAATTACAAATGAAAACCCTAAAATACATACTAAATAAATGCTTTAATAATGTTTTTTTATTTTCCACCTTGATAAAGTTCCTCGGTTTGATCGTGCAAATCTTTAAATATTCATTACCACCCAAAGATCTCCTACACATAAGATAAGCCAATCAAATTCCTTGATTTAAGAATTAATCATATTCTACCCTTGATTAGGGTTTGCCTTCGAAAAATTAATAACCTTTTCTTGCATGTAAATACTTGGTTAGAGTAATCAAAGTATTTCAACCCTTTTGGAAAATATTAATTTACCCTAGTATAGATTTTCAAATATTAACATATGATTCATAAAAGAATATACTTCCCTTTTGAAAATGATATTCGTGGACAAATATTCCAATAACGCGATAAGAATACATTTTCACCTTTTAGGGCAACTTCAATTCTTTTGGAAATATGAAATATATACTTGCAAAAAACCAATCAAACCATTATCCATATGATATAAATGATTTACCCTAATGCATATGTTCAATTTATTTACTTAGGGTAAATATATTTGATGAAAGAAAATATCAACCATTTGATAATCAAATGTTATTCATTATTTTCACTATATGTAAAAAGGCTTTTATAAATAAAATGTAATTCCCTTGACAAAATATTCCTTGCTAGTAAATAATATTACAAAATAACATTGAGTGAGAAAATGTTATATTTGAGACAATGATTTAAAGAATTTTTTGCAAAAATAAAAATCATTATATCTCCAAATATTATATTAAGCCTTTGGGTAAAAAATACTTCATGTGCAATATGTGCCAAGGGAATATGATTTAATTATCTGCACAAGAATGGTATAGTTAGACATTTGTAATAAATCAAAAATTTTGCATTAGGGATATTTTAGAGAAATAAAATATTCAGTAATATAATCCCTATACAAATAAAAAATACTTTTGCCCTTAAAATTGATTTTAATCCATAATAGTATAGCCATTTTATCATTGGAACAAAAATACTTTTTACCAAGAGAAGTGACAAAAAATCATTTTGATAATAAAAAATCTCAAGACATAAGCATATCAAGCATATAGCATTTGAGAATATTTTTACTTTTGAGTCACAAAACTTCCCAAAGTAAATAAAACTACCTTATTAATCTCCTCTTTGGAAAAATTAAAATTCTAACTCTCAAACATTAACTCAAAAGTAAAACATTAAAATATATTAACTTACCCCCTTCTGCAAAAATTGAAACAATATTACCTCAAGCTCATCGGGGTAGCTATGCATTGTCGGGGAAGTACATTTTAAGTTATGCCGATACCCGATGAGAAACTCACTTTTGGTCTCAAAATACATCAATCCAATTGTATAAATAAAATTCACCCTAATATGTATTCAATTCATATATTTAGAGTAAAAAGTATTCATATGAAAATAATGAAAGATGACAATCATAATTTAGTAAAGTTCATTTAAGTCATCATTTCACCATGCGTCAAAACTTAAGGTAGGAAGAACCTATGTAAATATATTTCCCTTTTGATAAAAAAATATTTGTTTTACAATACATTATAAATAAAATTTATAAATATTGCCCCCAAAATAGGAAAATATAATAATTTACTTTTTGCAAAGTAATTTCGTGAATGATAAAAGATCAGAGTAAAATATTATTTTTAAAACCTTTGGGTAGAAAATACTTCCTTAATATGTACCCAATAGATATAATTTTCTCCTATCCCCAATGGCAAAAATAAAAATAAAATTCAATACCTTCCTAGTGGATTGTCATCAGAGTATGTCATCGGGGAAGCATTCTTTTTGTTGCACCGATCTCCCAATGAAAAAGAACTAAAATGCAAATGCCTCCATTGGGGTATTGCTGGAATTTCCACCTATTCAGGTCATCACTTTCAAAACTGGATTATTTATGGGCTCACCGGCATTTTGAAAACAATAAAAATATCATAAAAAGGCCCTCCAAGGTGAAATATATGGTCAAGGCAATCATTTTAAGACTAAAAAGATCATTAATCACTCATATCCAGCTCCAAAAGATGGCCCGAACTGCAAAAACATGAGTGCATTTTTTGTTGTTGTTGTTTATTATCTTCAACTAATCTTTATGAGCTAATTTTAATTCTTTATGAGCTAATTTTAATTCTTTTTGAAATAAACTCATTATTTCATTTCCGTGCAGGTAACAAGACTATAATTCATGTTAGTTAAAAATGTCATATAAACCTTTGTTACCTTGCAACATAAATAATTTAAATATTAACATTAAAATATTAATTGAAGCAAAAATATAATATCCAAAGCTAAACACTTCAAATTAATATTATACTTTTTATGAAAATTAAAATAAATTGTAAATAAAATGGATTTCGTTAAAATATCAAAGGAAATCATGAGGCTTCAAGATTCTGCATGCCGTCATATAATGATATAGACAATTCATAGGCATGATCCAATCAATGTAATGTTCTTTCAAGAGAAAATTATTAATATCCAAATGCACTCATTTTGATAAAAATTCTTAAAATGTATACTTTAAATTCAAGAAAAGAGCATTTGAGTTAGCTTTATAAAACATATCAAATGACATCGTTTGAATCCAAAATTTGAAACCAAGGTACTTGGATATACACAAAATGCAAAATAATAATTAGTTTGACATAATAATGTTTAGATGGAAAGAAATTATGGTTCAGAAGAGCGTACCTAAAAATTCAACTTTTGAATACATATACATACCTGGAAATTGACCTCTTAACGTGTTCATAGGTTTTCAGGAGCTGATCATAGGTAGTGCATACAATTGCATTGAGAAATGCACTTTTTGGCATGAATCTATAACTCTAAAATCTTCAAATTTTAGGGTTCCAACAACTTCCATGATAGGCCTTTGATGGGTTGTATAAGGGAATAGATTGTAAAGAGTGCACTTATTCTTGGTATTTGAAGAACTATGCGAATTGGATTTATTTATTCTTGATGAATGAAAATAAATATTAATTAAAGTTATGTAGTTGTCATAGTTTGTTTTTTTTTTTATAAAAGTGGATAGAACCATTGAACTATATTAAATTTTAAAAAAAATTTACAGTGTCTGGTTCAAAAAGCACTGAAGGGAAAGAACCAGTAAGAAAACCCTTCAGTATTGCTTAAGTAACACAAGCCTATTCTACCCAATACCAAATGCCCATTGGCATAGTACATCAAAAAACCCATCCCAATTACATAAGCCGCATTAGATATAAAGGAAGCCGCCAACAGAAGCATATAGAAGGAAGATTAAAGTATGATCACCGAAGGATGCATATCCATTGCTGCCAAAAAACATCAGTCTGAACCACCCCTATCTATGAAACACAATTCTCCAAACCACTGGTTAGAATGATACCACATAGCAGAAATGAAACCATAATCAAAGACCCTGTCAAAATAAACATTGTGACCAAGCATGGCAGAACCCACACCAAGGAAAAGCCACACAAAATAAGGAGGTTGATGAAGAATACAAACTATGCCCTTCTTTACTTCAAATATTCCAAAACTGAGGAAGGGATCTCATCCACACTTACCTCCCGCATATTAGCTTCACTGTCAATGGCTAAGTTAGCCAAGAAATCTACAATCTTATTCACTTCCCTATAACAATGGGAAATCAAAAAGGAATCAAAAAAATCTAATTTTTGCAAAATATGATCAATAATATATTGTAATTGCCAACAAATTGACTTCTTTTTCATGACAATTTGAATAATAACCATAGAATCACCCTCAATTATCAAGTCCTTAATTCCCAAAGATATAGCCATATCCAAACCAAAGGACAAAGCAAAGAATTTTGCACAATTGTTAGACTTGAAACCAATCGCATGACAACGAGCCGGAACAAATCTTACCTTATGATCATAAATTACCATACCTTCCCCTGCCAGGCCAAGGTTCCCACGAGAAGCACCATCAAAATTCAATTTAAAGTGCCCTTGTGGAGGAGGGTTCCAGCAAGCAAAATTTCTTTTACTTTTAGCATTAGTCTTATTTAAAATAGATCCATGAGAAGGTAAGACTGATAACATTCTCCAAACTCGAGTTACCCTACCATCCCAATGAGAAAAAGAGGTAAGGGTTTCCAAATTCTTATAGATAAAAGACAAAGCAACTTCAAAGATGGAAGATTCAATCCTCAATAAAACCTTAGCCAAGGAAGAACTTGTTTGTTTAAAAATCTTATTATTACGCTCTAACCAAATATTTCAAATCACAATAGATGGAGAAATAATCCAAAGACATGCATAGAAAGATGAGACAAACAAGAGAGGCCAGGATCTAAAGTGGGAAAGGAGATCCTTACCAATAACAAATGATAGATTAAGCTTTTCAAACAACCACTGCCAGCAAGCATAGGCAAAATCATAGTGAAGAAACAAGTGTGCAGAGGATTCTAAATTTTTATTACAAAAGACACAAGAAAATACTGCAGTAATACCCAACCTGTCCAACCTCATTCTTGTAAGGACCCTGTCCTGTACTGCTAACCAAGCAAAAGCACTAGCCTTTGGGAGGCAAGCCATATGCCAAAACAGCTTGTATGGCCAAGTAGATAAATCTTTAGCAACCAAGAGAGAATTATAGCCATCCTTAACTGTGTACTTACCAGAGATATTCCTTGTCCAGATAAGCTCATCGTCGACATCAGAAAGAATTATTACTCTCTCCCCCAACAAATTTTCATATTCCAATTTCACATTTTGATCAATATCTAAAAACTCAATTGATTTCCATTTTGCCACCTTAAGATTCCCACTATACTCAATTTCAAAATAATCAGCCACAAAGACACCCCAAAGGGAAGAAAGAGTGGAAATTAAAGGAGACCAATCCCTCGAGTTCACCAAAGGGGGATGTCCATTCCAAACTTCCTCCCAAAACCTGATCTTTCTACCATTATGAACAATCCATGAGAGATGAGGCTGTCATGCCCAAAAATTTAGGGCAAAAACGGAACAAATTTTTTTTTTAAAATACTAATTAATTTACAAATTCGCTCACACGACAAGCGTTATTGAAATTTTCATAATTATATTCGAGCTAATTCTGAAACGAACCAAGCATCAATAATTTGTTTAATTATATTTGCGGAAATCTAACTGGTCTAATTTTATCTCCACGAGATACCTAGTCATTAAGTTTATTAAATCAATCACGCTAAAGAAATAGGAGAGGAAAATTAATTCAATCTCCAATATGACTATATAGTCTAAACAACCATTTTAAAATTTTAATGCTCTAATTAAATTAACTAGGGCAATATTAAGCATTTAACACGCTAAATACATTTGAAATTTATAAGACCAGGCTTTATTCATAAATTTGTAAATTTCTTTTTTTTTTCTTTTACTACCTATTAGTAACCAATACAGAGTTATTTAAATATTTAAATCTCTATAATTACTTACTCCAAATTATAACCAGAATTATATATATATATATATATATATATATATATATATATATATATATATATATATATATATTCATATATTTATATATATAGATATATATATTTACATATATTTATATATTTTAAATTTTTTTTTTTAAAATAACTTTCCAAAATAATAATCAATATTTTTCCAACCCTAATTAGGGTTCTATTTTTTTATATATATATTAACAACTCTAAACTATCATGTAAATTTTATTTCATTTACCCTAGTCCTACCCAGGCTAGGGTTTAATCTCTTTATTTTTTTATTGCCACTAAAATTCCACAGGGCCGAACAACGGCGGCGGCCATTTTTTTTTTATTCAGGGTTTGAAGAAGGCGAAGGGTCGAGGGCGCCACTGTGTGAATGCACAGTGGCGGCGCGGCACCACTGTGTGTCCACACAGTGGGAGCCGAAGCGGCTCGAACTGTGTGTTCACACAGTGGGCGCCGCGCGGCCCACACTGTGTGTACACACAGTGGGGTCCGCGTGGAACCCAAAATTCCCCCTTTTTTTTTAATTTATTTTTTTTTTTTTTTTAAATATATTATATATAAAAATATATATATATATTTATATTTATATAAATTTATATATATATATAAGTTTTAAGAGTGAATATATATAAAAAAAAAAAAAAAATTTAATAAGATTTACATACAAAATTTTAAACAAAATAACAAAGGGAAAGCATTATGTAAATCAAAATTTCATGTGCACAAACAAATATATATATATATATATATATATATATATATATATATATATATATATATATATATAATTGGTATATAAACTTAAGCTCTTTTATTTATTTATTTTAATTGCTGATAAAAGAAATTGAAGTAGATCTTTTGCTAAACTTTTATTCTAACACATTTTTTTCTCTTAAAATACATCATACTATTCTGAATAAAACACATTCATTGATTTTTCCACTAATAAAACCATTACTTAAAACACCCTTATTCTTTTTAAATACTTAGGATCTTTCAGCAAAATAACTCATACTTTTCAACAAGTAGAATATAGATACAATTTATTTGAAAACTAATTTTTCCATAATACAAAAGAAGCTTTTGCATGCAACTCAAGGAGGCTTTTCTTTTTCTGAAACAAAAATAGAAGTAGAAATAAAACAAGCTTTTTTTTACAACTCTAAGATATTCTGCAAATTTTACAGGATGTTACTTTGTTTAGCTACAACAATAAACCTCAAGTCTATTTTCAAGAATTACAACTTGCCTCTCATTTCTATGAATAAGGGCATACTTCTGAATCAAATTAAAACAAATTTTTGCAAATGGATTTAAGTATCTTCAACAATAATCTTTTGTATCTTTTCATGGTTCCTATTCTCTTCTCCTGACTTTCCTGCATAATAGAAACACAAATATGACCACGGAGTGCTCACCTCCCAGCCTAGGCTAACTGGTAGCCACCCCCGAGCTCGGAGAACCAATTCCTAGATGGGTAACAAACAGGCAAACACATAGAAGGCAAATACATATAGATTTTCAGACACACTCCCAACTTGGCTTCACAGCGCCACACTTTGGTGATGATCTTTTCAAAGGGTGGTAGTGGACCAATACCCTACGGAGAACTGCAAGTATGAAATAAACAAGAAGCCACCTCATGGCACAATAATTATATCAAGAATCTCAACCCCTTATTCTTTATGCCCCCCAAAGGCATTCTAGCCTTATATCCCTCCTTATGACCCCCATTGCACAAACAGGCCATGTAGCAAGGGTCACACAAAGATCCCTTGTGATTGCTCTCAAATGAGAGTCTCTCACTCGAGGGTTGTCACTGCTACCACCCACAAGATCCTCTTCTCTCCCAAGAGTAAGAGGTCTTGAGAAAACTCCCAAAACACAAACAAATCATAATGCAAAAATACCAAATGAATTTCAAAAAAAAAAAAAACATTCAAGAACACAGATTTCTTACACCAACATACTTCCAAACATAAGCAGGAAGAAGACATTATAATGAATAATTTAAACCAACCTTAATCTGTCCAAAGGTGTTATGATATTTGAGGAAGAGTTGCCCAATCCACGAATCTTTTTCCTTCTACCCTTAGTCAATTTTTCTATTCCATCCTATTATTTTCTTTTCAAAATTTCTCTTGTCTCCAAAAATGGAGAGTGGGTGATTACCCTCAAAATCTCAAAATCTTCCTTAAGAAGCTCATTCTCTAAGTTCTCACAAGTTTCTAAAAAAAAAAAAAAAAACCAAAAAGGAAAGAAAGCAAAATGCAAAAAGACTCTCATTCCAAAAGGAAAAATCTTAATTAGATTTAAACTTCTAATTTTCAATTTTCGCTCAACCCAAGAAAAACAATTTTTAAAGCGTCAAAAAGATCATTTAAAAGTAGAAACTTGCCTAAAATTACCCCTAACCCCTAGGTATACCTTATGGGCTTTAGGAAACCCTATTAAACTACCCCTAGGTGTTCATTTAACTCATTTTAAACCCCTCTGAAGTTTATTTTCGGGTCAAACATATGTTGACCACCCCAAATATTATATTCCCAAAGTATTTATGACAACACATTATTTTATTCAAGAAGAACTATAATTAAACACTTTCCCACCAAGAGACACAAATAAAACATTTAAATTTAAAATCCACACGTGTCAAGTGACACAAATAAAACACTTTTACAAATTAAAATATGAAATTGTCTCTTGTGGTTTTTACACATTAAATTTAAATAACACTTAACACTCATGCAGCATATACTGTTACGAATAAAATACAACACAAACAGGGTGTTGTCTCTCCAAATAGACAACCCCTGGCTTACGAACATACATAAGTCTAGGTTTGGTTCTCCATAATTTTCCATGGTCACATGGTAAATTTATTACGCATCTCAATTTACACATTAGTACTTCCAAATTATCCATATATAATAAAATTCAAAGGAATAACAATACACATCATCACTTGCATACAATTTTCATCTGCACAAATTAAATACATCTTTTATCAAGCAAATTCTCATAAGCAATTTCATCTCAATTCACATAAACTTAACCATACATCATAGTTCAATATTCAGAGTAAAGTCCTGCAAATTCAATAACGACATCTATCATTGCAATATCATCCTATTTAACAATCATGTAGTGTTCTATCTCATAAAGCATATAAGTAAATCATCAAATCATAGCAGTGTTATCCAAATCCTGAAATCATATAAGTTCTAAGTCCCAAAATGCATCAAAATAAAGTATCCATAATAGTCTAAAAATAAAATCCACTGAATGTCAGACTGAGTCGAGGTGAGGCCTCACAGAGGCAAAATCACTGATCTACATTTACATAGAAAATTCCAAATAGTTGAACCAAATGGTAAATTAGAAACTTGAAAAACATACTCTCTTGGTCCGTTATTTAAATATTTAGAAAACATAATTTGTGCCCAAAAGGAGAATGGTCTCTCATACAATTTCCAAACCAACTTAGCACCTAAGGCTAAATTCTAACTTTCCAGACTCCTAATGCTAGTGCCCCCAAGGTTTTTAAGCAAACAAACTTTATCCCATGCTACCAGAGGGAGTTTCTTCTTACGTTCTTTATTATTACTACAAAGAAAGGACCTAAGAGTATCTTGCAAACTAACAAGAACCGCTTTCGGAGACTGCAAAACAGACATGAGATAAATAGGAACAGCATTTAGGACAGATTTAATAAGAACAATCTTACCAGCCAAAGATAACCATCTATGATTCCAGGATAGGATCCTTCTAGAGATAACTGAAATGATCTTATCCCAAAACTCAACTTTATCCTTCTTAATGAAGAAAGGTATACCAAGATAAGAACAAGGAAGATTTCCAGATGCAAATCCCCAAAAAATCTTCAATCTATCCTGAACCAAGTGTGAAGCATGAAGGAAAAAAATCTTTGACTTATCAACATTGACTCTCTGAACAGAAAAGGATGCATAATTCTGTATTATCCCCTTTATCACTCTTGCCTCACCTAAAAAGGCCTCACCAAATAACAAGGTATCATCTGCAAACAAGCAATGTGAAATGCTTTGTGGAACATTATGAATCCTAATTCCCTTCCAAAGCCCTCCCAGCTTAGGGGCTCTAATAGCCCAACTGAACGTTTCAGCTAGAAGAATGAACAAGAAAGGAGACAGGGGATCGCCCTGCCTCAAACCCCTAGAAGAGGAGAAAAAACCACAAGGGGAGCCATTAATTAGAACCGAGAACCTTGCAGAAGAAATACAAGCACGAATCCATTTGACCCATGCCTTGGAAAAGCCCAATTTAAGTAGAACAACATGTTGGGTCTCAAATCAACAAATTGGATAGGTTCTAAGGAAATGCCAACTCCTATGATCAAACCCTCCAATTGACTTGGCCAACTTATAGAGTAAACCTATTTGGTTACTAACTCTCTCACTTTAGGCTCTGCAGGACCTAGGCGGGTATACCTACTCACTAGTTGTTCCTTCAACTAATGCTTTTTATAGCAGATTTAGTGTCTTAATCTGATATCTCCTAGTCTGAAAATGGCATAAGTTTCTTAAATAGACTGATTTCAGATGTGTGTATTGATCTATGTATCTTGCAAAGGTATATATGTTACACTTTGGCTAAATTACCTTACTATACCTACTCTACTAATCCTAATGCTTAAAAGTAAAGGGTAATTGGGATGGTTAAAGGGTTTGTTTACAAATGATCAGTGCCTTTCCTCTTATTTGGGCTACAGAGTCTTATATTTCTTCAGGACTTATTGTGTAAACTTATGAGACAATTTTTAAACCCACCCCCTCTCGACGAGTCTGTCAGTTACTGTTTCTTATGAGCTCTACTTCAATGTCTATATTGTAAACCGCTTGAATGAATTTAACTCTAACTTTAAAAGACCATCCAAGGAAGAAATACAGGGAACAATTACAATTCACAAGTAAATCTTTTTTGACCCAAATCTACAATATGAAACACAAAATTTCACAAGAAGAACACAAATAACCTTATCTCCTTTAGATAATATCACAAGCAACTGCCTTCTGAAAATATATTAACTCTCAACACATATGAGAAATAAAATGCAACTGGTTATTTTTGATTAAAAAAGTTTAAAAGTACAAAATTGCCTCCACCTCTTGTATCTCTCCTCCTTCTTCTCTCTTTACATTTTACATCACACATATATATGTGTTTGAATGGTTTTCATACCCCTTTGGGTGAAAAGACACCCCCCTTTTAAATAAAAATAATTCCAAATCCCGAAATTGCCTTATTTATGTAATTAATTGTCACTTTACAAGTTGTTTAGGCATATTAGAGGTATTTTAAGGCTATTTTATGGGTATATAATGGATAAATGGTCTTTAAATGATGTAAATACCCCCTTTGGTGCTTCACACTCCATTTTTTATGCCCATTATTGTGTTTATGTTATGGTTTCATATTGTGCAACAAATATAAAATATATTACTTGTACCTATTCAATATATATATATATATAGAATTTTTCTTGCTCCTTGTCTTGGAATTTGGAATTCTAAAAATTGCAAATTTTAGGGTTCCAACAGTGGCTCTATCTAGGAATGGATGCCCCTCGTGGGCATAGCAAGAATTTAGATCTCTGGTAGAGCAGACCATGTGCCTAATTCATTGACCTGTTTTGGTGGCCTCAAGCCCAAAAACTAAACACCAATTCTTTCCTCTATCAAACATTTGATTCTCATCATGAAGTAGTATAAAAACTTTGAAATTAGTGATATCACCTGATTGGCAATTCCTATCATAAGATGCATTATCCATCCTTATTTTATAAGGATTCTTTATTTCACCTGGATTACCATTATCCCCTATTCCATAGGAGATGATATTTATACTTTTACAAAAGTTTTCTTCTTGTGGCATCCGCATATTCTTCATCTCTATTTTATTGGAATGCTGCATATTATCTAACTGGTACTTCTTTTCACCTTTTATTTTATCTCTATGTGATGTACCTTCCTTTTATAACTCTCTTATTTTTGTGGTCCTTTTATCACGTGACTTAGTCATATTATTACCCATGTTGTCTTCACACACGTTTGTATTGTCCATACTATCTGAAATTTTTTCTTCGTCATCATATAAAGGATTTGAGAATACATGAAAATCCTATTCACACATACCATGGCAGTAGGGAATATGATTTTCCTCTATCACTTCATCACATAAGGGGTTTGAAAATATTTGAAAGCCATTTTCAAATTCGCATACCTCCTCTTTATCAATTGTATCATCAAGCTACTCAGGTATGGATTCACTCTCCTCATGACTGGTACAATATTCTTCATCAATGTTAGCAACAATTTCTTCAGGTTCTGACTTGTACTCACAAACATCATCAATTGCTTCTTCATCAGATGGGACTTCCAAAGGGATAATTGATTCTTCTATATAATCATCTTCATTTGCATCTGTTATGTTGATGTTACTCGTCTCACGCAAATCATGTATTTTTTTATTCAATTCTTCAAGAATTGAACATGCTGATTCCAAACTGTCAAACCCACATTCTCTCACGATCAATTCCTCCAGTATAGCTAAATTAAGTTGTGTATTATCAAGCATTTGGAAATAAGTCACCATTATTCTGCCAATCAATTTTTCTATAGATTCACCTTCCTTTCTTCTTATGTTGTAGATTGCATCGCCACAATCATAATCCGATTGAATCTGATTTTAGTATGGATAACCAATTGAAGGGCTAGCGACTGAAGTGTTGTCCTTGATCACACCATAGAATTCTTCCATGAACCACCACTCAAGTTCTTCCCATGATGAGATGCTTTGTGGGGGTAACAATTTGAATGACTGCTCTGCAACATCCTCCAATGTTAGCACAAACCATTTCATGATCGTTTCTTCTAAGTAGATTCTGAAGGTCTCAATAAACCAATAAAATGATTTTAGATGCCCAATTGGTGATTCCCTTTCATATCCATGGAACCTCGGCATACAGATCTTCAGCTCATAGGGAAATGCATATGGATACTCAAGGATGTTACCGAAATCCAATGGCTTAAATCTTCCTGGAATATTCCTATCTCTTTGTGGCTGTGGTTGCCACTGTGCATATTTTTCTGAAGATGCTTCTCCATAAAAATATGGATATTGAAACATATTGAATGCTACTGATCTTTTTCATTTAATTTTCCTTTTTTATAGAGTCGCCACCTCTTTCATAGAGGACATAAGTTATTTATTTCTTCTGAGTTCTCTCCCACAGCAAAGTCTTAATAATTCTTCCCCAGCAGAGTCACCAATCTGTTGGGTCTCAAATCAACAAATTGGATAGGTTCTAAGGAAATGCCAACTCCTATAATCAAACCCTCCAATTGACTTGGCCAACTTATAGAGCGAGCCTATTTGGTTACTAACTCTCTCACTTTAGGCTCTGCAGGACCTAGGCGGGTATACCTACTCACTAGTTGTTCCTTCAACTGATGCTTTTTATAGCAGATTTAGTGTCTTAATCTGATATCTCCTAGTCTCAGAATGGCATAAGTTTCTTAAATAGACTGATTTCAGATGTGTGTATTGATCTATGTATCTTGCAAAGGTATATATGTTACACTTTGGCTAAATTACCTTACTATACCTACTCTACTAATCCTAATGCTTAAAAGTAAAGGGTAATTGGGATGGTTAAAGGGTTTGTTTACAAATGATCAGTGTCTTTCCTCTTATTTGGGCTACAGAGTCTTATATTTCTTCAGGACTTATTGTGTAAACTTATAAGACAATTTTTAAACCCACCCCCTCTCGACGAGTTTGTCAGTTACTGTTTCTTACGAGATCTACTTCAATGTCTATATTGTAAACCGCTTGAATGAATTTAACTCTAACTTTAAGAGACCATCCAAGGAAGAAATACAGGGAACAATTACAATTCACAAGTAAATCTTTTTTGACCCAAATCTACAATATAAAACACAAAATTTCACAAGAAGAATACAAATAACCTTATCTCCTTTAGATAATATCACAGCAACTGCCTTCTAAAAATATATTAACTCTCAACACATATGAGAAAGAAAATGCAACTGGTTATTTTTGATTAAAAAAGTTTAAAAGTACAAAATTGCCTCCACCTCTTGTATCTCTCCTCCTTCTTCTCTCTTTACATTTTACATCACACATATATATGGTTTGAATGGTTTTCATACCCCTTTGGGTGAAAAGACACCCCCCTTTTAAATAAAAATAATTCCAAATCCCGAAATTGCCTTAGTTTACGTAATTAATTGTCACTTTACAAGTTGTTTAGGCATATTAGAGGTATTTTAAGGCTATTTTATGGGTATATAATGGATAAATGGTCTTTAAATGATGTAAATACCCCCTTTGGTGCTTCACACTCCATTTTTTATGCCCATTATTGTGTTTATGTTATGGTTTCATATTGTGCAACAAATATAAAATATATTACTTGTACCTATTCAATATATATATATATATATTTAGAATTTTTCTTGCTCCTTGTCTTGGAATTTGGAATTCTAAAAATTGCAAATTTTAGGGTTCCAACACAACACACAATGCCCCCCATTCTACTCTATCATATGCTTTCATCATATCTAATTTGAGGATCATGGTCAGGATTCTCTGAGTAGAAATAGAATGTGAAACCTCATGCGCCACTATAGCTCCCTATGTCCTCTTCCTTCCTAGAACAAAACCACCTTGTTCTAAAGAAATGATCCTAGGCAGAATTTTAGCCAACCTTAAAGAAATAGCCTTGGTAAAAATCTTGTACAAAGTATTACATAAAGCAATAGGGCGAAAATCAGCAAATGTCTTGGTAACCTCTTTTTTAGGAATAATTGCAATCATTGTAGTATTAAGCTCTTTCAAAATAGACCTATTCCTTCTAGCTTCCTCAAGGGCCAATAAAACATCATTCCCCACAAAATCCCAGCATTTCTGAAAAAATAAAGGAGTAAATCCATCCGGTCCCGGAGCCTTATCAAGGTTCATTGCACAAATAGCATTCTTAACTTCATCCAAAGAAAAAGGAGACATCAACATTTTATTATCTTCCAAAGATACCAAAGAAGGAATATTAGAAGAAATATTATTATGAAGATCTCCATGCTCCAAAGACAATAGTGACTTGAAAACCCTAACTGCCTCTGAAGCAATATCCTCTTGTTTTGTTAAAAGTCTGCCATTTGGACACTCAATACAAGATATCCTATTTCTACTTCTCTTAATTTTTATTGAAGAGTGAAAAAAAATTGTATTTCTATCACCATCTGAAAGCCAGATCTCCCTCGATTTCTGTCTCCAATAGATTTCTTCTCTGGACAAAACTTCTTCAAGCTCTGCTTTTAGCAATTTTAGTTCATCAAAAACAAGAGGCACCATACCATGTTGAATCACATGTGAATTAAGACATTCAATCATATCTTGAATCCTCTGTTTTTCCTGGAAGATGTTCTTAAAATGCAATATATTCCATTCTCTAATATTAAATTTCAAAAATCTCAACTTCTTAGCAATCTGAAACATTCAGGATCCAGAGCAATCAGGAGCAGAAATCCACCATTTTTTTAGCAAAGGCAAAAAGGAAGAATCTCTAAACCACATAGGTTCAAATTTAAAAGGTGACTTAAAAGGAGCTTTATCTTCCAGAATTGATAGAGAAATTGGAAAATGATCTGACCCTGAAACTGGAAGAATAGAGGAAAAAAATTTAAACTCTGAATCAATCCAAACATCTGATAACAAAAATCAATCTAACCTTTCCGCAATCTGAGAAAAATCTCTTTGCATATTTGTCCATGTGAAAATCCCATTATGAAACTGACAATCAAAAAGACACATGTCCTTAATGAACATCCCAAAGTCTTCCATAATTTTTTTATTAGGTAGAATACCTCCTTTCTTTTCTCCCAAGTCAGTGATAGCATTAAAATCCCCCCCAAAGAAAATAAAGGGACCATGCCTTAAAGGGGAGGAAATCCTCTTAAGTTCTCCCCATAATTTAGTCTTCCTTTGAATACTAGAAGGAGCATAAATATTAAAAAGCCAAAACTTAACCTTCGAAAGCTTTCTTTTAACTAAGGCCAACATCCAGTTTACAGTAGAATCAACTAGCTCAACCTCAATGTTATAGTTATTCCAAAGCAATGTCAAACCCCCTAACGCACCACAAGCTGGAGAGGAGAGGAATTCCCACTTTCTCCAAGAAGAAAAAACCAAATCAGCAGACCCCTTTGACAATTTTGTCTCTTGCAACATGAAAATATCACACTTAACTAAGTCCATCTGGGACTTAATTAAGCGCCTCTTGTTAGGAGCATTTAAGCCCCTAACATTCCAAGATATAATTCTCATTGCTCTCAAGGGGAGACTGAGGCTCCCGTCTTTCCTTTAGATGGAGAAGACTTTCCTTCTCCAAAACTACTTTGAAGATTACGCTTCACAGCCCCCAACCTAGTCACAGGAAGACTGATGATAGACCTCTTACTCCTCTTGCCCTTGGGAGTACCACTTCCTTTCATAGCGTCACCAAGAGAAACTGAATGCTTCCCTTTCCCAATACCAAGAGAAAGAGACAAAGTCTGCTAAATCCCAGCATCAATTTCCAATTGAGTCTTTCGATTCTTTGGAGGCCTACCCCTACCAGGAGAAACCACAGATGAAGCCCTAATTAGAGTAGTTTGAACAATTGGTAAACTCTTACTTGACTTAGGAGAAGTCATGGCTAGATTATCTATGGTGCCCACTTCTGATGAGGCCAAAATCTCAAAAGGGTTAGTAGATGAAGAAATAGGAAGGGTTGATTTAATTCCCCCCAAGTCATTGTCAATGGAATAGATAACCCTATTTGTAATGTCCTCATCCATCTAATGCTCATGATCTTTAAAAAGATCATTTACTTGGTGAACCAGATTTTCATCTGGCAGAATAACAGGAATGTCTCCCAACTGAATATTATTTCCTAAGGTGGTGTTATTATCCACATCCACATCAACATGCTACGAAGAATTAGACACCAATTCTTTGACTTGTTGGGCAAGGATAGCATCATCAGGAAACCCTAGAGAAGAAACCCCAACATTAGACTCTGAAACAACCCCATCATTCTTTGCAAAAATCTGACCAATCCCCTGACAACTTTCTAAGTATTCTTTTGACTTCATAGGATAGACAAGATTCCCACCACCATCATTTAGTGACTTATCCAAGGAATTCGAGGTAGTGAGATTTGGAAGTAGATCATCCACATTGTTGTCCTCCGAAACCACAATATTCTAGTGAGCTACTGTCTTATCCTTACTTGTAAAAAACCCTACAGACTCTGGATCATGAGATACAACATAAACCTCTCACTTCCCAACATCCCTCGTAGCCTAGGTAACCTCAAAAGTAGTGGGAGGTTTCCCAATGGAACCATTAACTAATAGTTTATCCAAAAATGGATTATCATTACTACCCAAGCAATGTTCTGCCTTATCCAGAACAGAGGATTTCAAAAAATCCATAAGCAAAGGAGCATCCAATTGCAAGGAAGTTTTACCAAAGTCTTTCTCCAACTTATTAATTGGTTGTTTCCAGATACCCTCATGAGATTTAATGATACAGGTTCGAGGGCAAACATTATTAAGGTTAGTCAAGACACAAATTTTTACCAAAACCTCCCCCTCCACAAAATCAAATTTTGATGATAAGAAAGAACCACAAGTATTACCAATTTGTTCCAAAACCTCTGGGTCCATAAATTCAAACAGTAATTTGGGCAAGCCAAACCAAAAAGGAACTAATTTAAAGCTTGACCAAGCAGGGACATAAAATGGTTTCCAAGCTGAAACAAACACTAAATTTTTACCAAACTAGTAATGTGAAGATTTTAAAACTTCATCCCTAATAGAAGAAGAGTTGAAAACAATAATAAATGCATTTGCAGAGAGTAATTGAAAATAACGCATATCAGACCCCTTTTTCTGCAATTTATGATGAAATTTAGATAAACTAGTTGCATCCCCCCATAATTCCCTAGAAATAGCATGTGTATGCAAACAACGAGCTTTCAAATCCACAACAGAATCAAGTAAATCAATGCATGGAACAGGAGCCCATACCTGTGAAGACCCACCTCCTAAATCAGAGTCGGTTTGATTTTCACTTACCTTATCATCTTTTCCTGATGTTGAAGATTCCCTTACCTTATCCCCCCTTTGATGTGACAAAGATAACTCAAGCTGGTTACTATTAGATTGTTTGTCCGTCATCTTTGCACCAGTGTTCAGCCGAGAAGCCCTAATTGCCTCATTTACAGATGAAAACTTCACAACTTTCGCATAGGATGGTTTTCCTCCTAGCTCTGTAGATCATTTACCTGGAAGCCCCTTTAAATGATTTGGGATAAAATTTTGTAGCGGGCCCTGACCAAAATGCCTACGATCCAAAAATCGTTGATGCCCTTCACTAGATCTGTCCATACTCTGCCAATTTCCACTGCTTGGACCTCTGAAAAAACCCCGAAAATACTTGGAGACCGGTTTGAAATTTCATAAGTCTGCCTTCAACCAATTCTACGCTACCATATCTACCCATTTCCCTCCATGAAGACCAGTTGTGGGACATGTGGCTGATCTTCCCAGCCCACATCAGCCCACGCACCAATAAACCTAGATTCGTCCATGCAGAGCACTTTTAAAATCTGAAAGATCTGGATTGCACAAAACCAAATTTACTGCAATGAAATCTACCCTTCCTGGAATCTGGTAGAGATCGCCTAAGAGAGGCGATGAAGAAACAAACAATATCCTCCTCCAATGTGCAAATCGAAATCCTTCTATGTCGCCCTGCAGCTGTAAGTGGGAGTCTGAGATATCAATGTAGACAGCAATGAAGAGGCTCCAAACTAACCGCAAGCTGACCGCCCTTAAACCAAGAGGAGAGCGCTTCACCCTAAGATGAGTTTCCATTCCCTCACAAGTGGAAATGACCCAAATCGAAGGGTTCTATTGCTCAGATCCATTTTCTGACCATACACCAAAATGTGATGAATTTTATCACCAAAGTTCATACAAAATGTCCCAAGGAGATCGCCTTGCTTCCAAACTAAAATCACTACCCTCCAATGTGAAGTTCGATACTCAATGATGATATAGGGATCAAAATCGTGAAATGGATGAATCTGCACCAATCTAATTAATGTTTGTAGCTCCTCACAAATCATTCAAAATTGCATCAAGAGAGATCGCCTTAAATATGTAGGGTGAAGAGTTTTGGGATTTTTGTTAGGACTGTTGTAGGTCTATCCAAAGTTTGGCTCGGGCTTCCTTTGTTATATTTTGCATGCCCTGATAAATTAACCTGTGTGTGTTCCTGGGCTTCTACTCCCATTGTTGTGCCCTAGGTTCCTGTCCTCTTTGTCGTTGGTTGAGCGATCCCCTTTCTGCATGTAGTTGTCATAGTTAATAAAGATAGCTAGTTATTTTCTAGATTAAACTATTTTCTAGATTAAACTATGTAGATTTTTCTCATCTATGAAACATGTACTTTTATGGACATCCAACTAAGACATCCAACTAAGACTAGCATTGATGATTGGTGTACATGGCATGCCATGATGATAGTGAATGATGTATAAATTATCTTTCAATATGAGAGGAGTTATTAATTTCTATCTATTTTACCTTGAGAATGGAATCTATTGAAAAGGTTGAGTGGGTTGCATCTGAATTTTATTAGTGAGATGTTGACTTAGTCTGCCAACTATGATTATAATATTAATATTCTACTAATGTTCTAACCTTAGAAGAAGAAGTATGATGTTGTGCTTGGATAATAAAGACAACACCATTAAGGGCATAAAGGAACAATTGAAGCTACTACCATATTGGTAAAAGTTTCCAAGTATTGAAGGTCTGATAAATTTGGTTATGAGTGAGTTATAGTAACTTGTCAACCTTGTATTTAATGATGATCTTTAATTTACTTATTATTATGAATCATTTTAATATGATTTGAAATGAGATAGAATGGAATTATTTATAACTATGATTTCATATGTGGGCAACTAATATTATGAGTTATTAAATATGAAAAAGTATTCTACTTTTACATTTAGCTAGTGCATAGTTATATGTTGAGTTTTATGATATGTTAATGTTATTACTCAATTCATAGTATCTTTTAGTAAAGCTAATGTGACTTTGAAATGAATGCAGTGTTTCCATTAAAAAATGATTTGGTATGAAATAAACACCTAGCAATTGATCATGAAAGTAGTATGTAATCCTAGTTTGTCATGGCAAATGGTAGTGAACTTAGAATAAAATTAGCTTGATCAATATGGATAAGGAATTGGGAATGAAAGCTATTCATATATGTTTCGAAGTCACATATGAAATAGGTATGTATAATAAATTTAAAATATCGTTATTGCTATAGGGATGAATTAATTATTAATGGTGAGAATGGATAAATTCAGTGAAAATGGATAAATTATCCTAATCAAAATGAAATTATTTAATTAATCTAGAAAAAATACTATTGATTTTAAAATTAATAAAAAATTATTTCATATGAGAAATTAGAGATAAGAATGCTTAAATTTTGAAAATGTAGTGAGAACATGATTTGTAGTGCTCAACATCTAGTTTTTTAACTATTTTTTTTAAATGGTGGAGATTAAGAGGTTAAAATAGGAAGAGCACACAAAGTGCTCCTATTTTTGTTAGAAAAATATAATGTAGTGTCTAATGTGATCTCCCTAAAATGTTGACTTTTTTAAAATATTTTACAAATCACTTCAATAGAAAATTATTTAACATGTAGTTTATGACTACTTTTTGCTAATACATTAATAAAAAATTGAAGAGTTGAAAGTTGAGCATGCTCCCCACTAATATTTTTCTAAATTAATCGAAAGTCATTTTTTAAAATGTGTATAAAATAAAGTATAGAATGTTAAAATGTAATTTGTTTTAAGTTTGGATGAACATAAAAAATAAAACTAAAAATACTATAGACAAGATTTTGACAAGAAAGAAAGATGCTAGCAAAAGAGATTGAAGATCAAATCCTATATACTTAAAATGTAAAAAAAATTACATGGTTAGAAAGCTAAGAGAGATCTTGAAGTTATTGTGGCATTTTCAATATCATCAAAAAATGTGTAAATCTAATGGAAGAACATTCAACATTTTTATTTTTTTAATATCTTGCAAAAAAAACACATCTTTGGACATTGAAATGTAAATCCAACTATTTAAGATGGATGCCCAAGGAAAACCCACCCCTAAAGGTTGGTAATTTCTGAAGCAAGTTAAAATGTGAACACATTACAATGTGCTTGTATTTTTTTTAAAGAAATGTTTTTTTTTGCTTTTATAGAAGCCATAACATCGTAGTGTGTTACAACATGAGTGCATAATAATGCACTTGTAATATAAGAAAAAAGATCCAAAAAAGTGGTTTTGATCCTCATCTTTGTGAACATACCCACATTCTACAAAGGTCTCTACAAGCACCCTCATAAGCTTGGTAAATCTTTAAGCATAAAAGAGTTATTTCACTCTTGACATCATTGATTTAATCATAGGCTTGTCCTATTCTGACTCAATCCCTTCGTATTAATCAAGTGTAGCAACACAATGTTTTTTACATGTCTATATATCATACTTTAAATCTCTCAATAAACTTAATTCAATATCTTGTCTCATTCTCTATTAAACTATAAGGGAAATTACATAAATTATACATGGTTTGGATTACATATATAAATTTCATATGGTCATCTATTTGTCAAAATGGGATACATTTAGTTCTTTGTTTGTTTACCCTGTTGCTGAATTTGTATTCCCTCCACACATCCAAGCAACTCCTACTACTCACAATGCTCCAATATCAATACCACTGCCTCCTACTACTCACAATCCTCCAATATCAATATCAATATCAATACCACTACCTCCTACTACTCACAATGCTCCAATATCAATATCAATATCAATACCACTGCCTCCTACTACTCACAATGCTCCAATATCAATATCACTGCCTCCTACTACTCACAATGCTCCAATATCAATACCACTGCCTCCTACTACTCGCAATCCTCCAATATCAATATCAATATCAATACCACTACCTCCTACTACTCACAATGCTCCAATATCAATATCAATATCAATACCACTGCCTCCTACCACCCACAATGCTCCAATATCAATATCACTGCCTCCTACTACTCACAATGCTCCAATATCAATATCACTGCCTCCTACTACTCACAATGCTCCATTATCAATATCACTGCCTCCTACTACTCACAATGCTCCAATATCAATACCACTACCTCCTACTACTCACAATGCTCCAATATCAATACCACTGCCTCCTACTACTCACAATGCTCCAATATCAATACCACTGCCTCCTACTACTCACAATGCTCCAATGTATTCTTTCTTCACCGTGCACTCCATAACACACCTTTTCATTCCTACGCCTCTTCTCTACTTTCTCTAACTTTTTATATTTCATTTACTTCCTTTGCTTATCTATTTGTTTCAAATTTTGATGCCTATTTTTTTCGAACAACGACAGCCCAGCTGCATTTACCATTTCTGAGTTCAAAGGCGAAAAATAGAAAATTATTCAAAGTGATAGGAAGTTAGGAATTCAAACAGGGCAACATTAAATATGATTATGTGTGACAAGAAGCAATCAATAAATCAGACATAAAAATTAGCACTTGTTGTTTTACCAGTGATTTATTTAAACACGGGTGCTTTGTTTCATGTGGTTGCTTTGTTTATTTTAAGCAAATTAAGGAGGATTTCAAGCTTTAAAATTTGTTGTTTCCAAATTTCTTCCTTTCTTCTATTTTTTTAATCTTACATTAGGGTTCATCATTTGTAATTATATACTTTGTAATGTCTAAATTCTATAGTTAATGAAATAGTTTTATTCGGTTTACTTTTTAAAAAAATTCTCTCTGTTGTAAGTTTTTTTCTTATTTTCTAGCTAGATCTTACTATTTTTTAAGGATTAGATAAAATTTTACATGTTATCAAAACACATGGAAGTTAGGAAGGAGCATAAACAACCTTTTATAAGTATTGAATATTAAAGCTTATAAAGAATGCAATTTTCAGCCTCTGCAATTCTTATGTCGGACAACTATTTCAAATGGAAGTCAAAGATTCTACTTCAACTCATAAATAGAGGCTTGTATTGGATAGAAATAAAGGTTGAACCAAATTTTAAAGTTGAGAAATCCAAATATTTCAATCGGAGGGACAAGTCCTACTATCTCCTATGCTTATTCGTGTCTCTTGGAGACTCTTTTTGGGAAGAAAAATGAGATGTGGAGTCACATCCTTGAAAATGAGCTCAACTCATTAGATCCAAGTAGTTTCAAAAATATTCAAGATATCTTCACAAAGTTTTCAAACCCTTATTACTCCAGTTGAAAGGATTTGAAATCGACAAATGCATATAAGAAAAAAAAAATCTTGGTATTATCAAAGATGGGTCCAAAATATGTTGTATTTGTCTCCACTTTTCACACCTTACAACATACAACATACATCAAGAGAAACTTGGAAGATTCTTACACAATGATTTTATGTAGTCTAATATATGAGCATGATAAACTCATAAAGATGGGTACATTGAAAATTCCAAAGCTCATGCACTTGTTGTGCATGCATGTGGGAAGAACAGTTCTAATTCCAATCACCAATCCAAAGGCAAATCGAAGAAGGAACCATATCCTAAAAAGAGAAGCAATCTCAAACCTACAGATGAAGCTACCAACTTGAAGGAAAACAAGGACAAAAAGGGCAAATCAAAGTGTAGTTATTGCAACTGTGGTTGCCATTTGGAATCATCATGAATAATCTTGGTAACTTTAATCCAGAAAGTGTAAAGAAGAAGAAGGAAGAAAAAGCACCAGAAAAAAAAGAGGTAATGTTCAAGCATTAATTTTTATTCATTTTTCTTTAGATGAATGGATCATAAATTAATTTTTATTCATTCTTTTTTAGATGAATGGATCATAGACTCTAGAGCTTCACATCACATGGAAACCACAAAAGATGCTCTTTCATCTTTAAAACCATATGAAGGTCCTCATATTCTCATGGGATACGACTCTCCGGTAGAGACAACTGGACAAGGGAGGGTAGAGCTTGGAATTCCTAGTTTTGAGCATGTTTTGTGCATTCCAAAGCTTTTTCTCAATCTTCTCTCCATATATCAATTGATGCATATTGCCACTAAAAGGAGAGTTGAATTCAACCCAGACTTGGCGAGCATATTTGACATGCAAGACAACTCCAAAATTATTGTCGATAAGGCAAATCATCAGTCTCATCTGTATACCTTTTCTACTTTGTTGCTAAATCATATCCCACTTTACTACTAACACATGTAAATGATGAAAGTAGAATTTGGCATGGAAAAATTGGTCATTTAAACCTTAGATACATGCATCAACTTAGCAAATAGCGGATGGTAAAAGGCTTGCTTGCCTGTTATCTCCAATTTTTAACTTTTAGTAAAATTGGGGTAACCCCCACGAATTTTGACCTATTTGTGGTTTTCTATCTCTATACACACTTTTCGAGGTGACATCGAGTGAGGTCATTCCTTTTTTTTTCCTTGTTTTTGTCCAACTTTGAGTTCAAGATGCAAATAAGGCCTATAAACCTGATTTACACCAATTTTTGAATTCAAGGTGCGAATTGGGTTTATAGGCCTGATTTGCACCTATATAAGTTCCTTTTGCACCAATAAACCTGAAATGCACCTTGTCAAGTGCAAATCGGGTTTACAACCGGATTTGCATCTATATATGACAGTTCGAGTTATAAATTGTCCCCTTTTATAATCCGATTAGGAGTTTCTCTTTGTTTTAGATTCATTTTCTCTGCGTGATTGACTTTAATTTTCCATTCTTAGCTAAGCTAAGTTCAGGGTAGATTTATTCCCTAGATACCAGATATGTCTTTGAAACCCTATTCTTTCATGGAATTATCCATTTGATGAGTGTCCGTGTTGGCGAACCCGAACCCCATCGAATTTCAGCGTTGAGTGAGCTTACCAGCCCGAGCACCCACCTTATTTTCATTGTTTATTTTTCATAGTTTGTATGATCACCAATTGGTGATATTTGATTTTGGAGGCATTAACAATACCACATTTGTGATGTTGCTCGGGTCTTCAAACCCGAGAATCACTGTGTTTTTTCCTTTGCATAGTGTTTTGAACTTAAACTAAACTGTGGTGGAGTTCGAGTTTCCAGACCTGAACTATACCAAAGCTTGGTGGAGTTCAAGTCTATAAACCCACACTCCATCTCCTTTGTTATTATCTTGGTGTATGGGCAGTGCGTGATAAGATCATAAACCCGCCATGCGCCTAAAGTCATTGCTAGGTGCATGGCGGGTCTATAGAGCCAACCTACACTTTGCACCTCTTATGGATTTCACAATGGTGAATGGCGGGTTTATGAATCTTCCTTAGACCATGATTTGAGTTTTTTCCCTTTTCCAAGTGTATGGTGAGTTTATAAACCTTCCTTATATTCTGATTCACCCATTTAGGTGTAGGGTAGACTTATAAGCCCGAACTACACATGTTTTTTATTTACACCTAATAAGTGTAGTTTTGGCCTATAAGTTTGACCTATATCTATTTTTAACTTTTCCTAAGGTGCAGTTTAGGCCTATGAACCTGTAGTGTCATAAATTGTACACCCTTAATGGGTGGTACAATTTCATGCTTAGGTTAGCACCCGCCTTGGTGTGTTGCATTTTGCACTTTAAATTCCATTTAAGCATTTAATTAATTAATTTAATTAAATCTAATATCCTTTCTCATCATTATACACATCATAAAATTGGGCCCTTAATCTTAAGTGTGCCCCTTTTTTATTTTATCCTCTTAATCAATTAATTCATCAAAACCCTAATTAAGTCCTATTTCGACCTTCAATGTCTAATTTCGCATATCTAAACACCTTGAATTGTCGCCCTGGTCTAGGATTGACTTTGTAATCACCATACCATGCATCCCTATAAATTTGGAAAAAACTCGACCGGACTAGAGCGCGACATTCTAGTCCTAACTTTTTCTCCCCGAATTTTGGGATCATGTTTTCGCAATATTATAATGTTTAAATCCAACTTTGTGCGAAAATACATCAATTATAGGTCATCCTTTGATCAAAAACAAAGTTAGGGTTTCATATATATATAGCCTTTTCTTTCCTCAATTGAAGGATCCAACAACTCTAGCAATTGAAGGAGACTCTTGTGAAGTGAAAGTGCAGGTTATGTGAAGTATTCAATCAGCAAATCAAGCATCTATCAAGTCTTCATCGACTATTTTCATCATCAATTGAAGCTTTGAAGATATTGAAGAATAATAGGAGATCATCGACTGTTGATTGGCTTGTACCTCTCCCTTAGGGTTTGGTATGGTTTCATGTTATTTTCATATCTCCATATGAGTTCCACAACACTTATTTTCAGATTTGCATTCTTGCTTTAGATCCATTATTACATTTGTGATTTGAAGCATTCTCATTTACATTTAGGTTTTGTACTCAACATAGGGTAGAACTCTAAATTTTGCATTCTAACTCATTAGGATCTTGTAAACACATGAGATTCAAGGACACACACACATTTCAACATTTCATTCGGTATTTGTGGAGGTGGAAATAACCTAAGTAAGGGGTTTGACTAAGGAAAAACCCTATATAGCTACCCAAACACCATTTTTCAAGTTGCGGGGGAAGGTACGGGAGTCTAACAAACACACAATCTTTGGGAAAATCAGAGACTACAAGTACAAATCTAGATTCGGAAGGAGATCCCAGATCTCTAGGACCAGAGCTCCCAACACCCTGGTCCTCTCCATTTTGGTGCTTCCTTTTGGTAGCCTTCAAGACTTCAGGTTGCGGATTCCAAAAGATTAGCTCAGTGCAGTCTCAGAGACCAAAGCGCCTAGCGCCCTAGTCCAGCTCAATTCAACTCAATTTCTGGTGATAGGTGCATATCTAAATCTTATTCCCTACTCTATAATTTGTGTCTTAGTTTCAGATCTACATTTTCCATTATGTCTGTTTATGTTATCAAAATTATTCATCTCCCTAGCATAGTTTGTCATTTGCTTGCATTTAGCCCATTTCCCTTCCATAGTAGCAAAGGGATAGAAACCCTAAGAGTATTCCTTGACTCTCTTTTACAAGACTTAGTCAAAGTGAATCACTTCCTTAGGCTCTTTCATATTCCAATGTGTGGAGGAAAGTGGGGTTAGGTCCTAAACTACCTGATCCCATTTTTCACCATCACAGAACCCGAACTACACCTGAGAACCACAGTATGCCAAAAAGTGTAATTCGAGCCTATGAACCCAAATTACACCAATTGTACACACGTAAATAGGGTTCATAGGCTCGATTTACTTTTGAATTATCATGATACAAGGAGGGTTTTTGAAACCCTAGTGACATCAAATGCATCTTATTTAGGAGCTTGTTCAATTCAAAATGAACAAAATGGTTGGTTGATTGCACTTCTCCAGTACTTATGGTTTTCTCCATGTTACAATGTTGTTATTGTGGAAATGATAGAGGCATCTCCAAGAAATAAGGCCATGAATTTCAAGAAGCAAGATCCACAACTAGTCTTCCCGCCTTCGTCAATTTCATCAAATATAGACCAGATCAGGGACACTAAGATAGGTCATGTTGACCTAGCTAAGTTTCTCAAGAGAGTTGAGCATCCTCCTTCAAACTACAAAATGGATTCCATCATCAATAGTAGTATCCATTTAGTTGCATATTTTCCCATGTCTACTCAAGATCCTAAATTTGTTATGGCAGCTGCAAGTCCCTTTGATCCTACTAGCAAGAGTGTAAAGGACACCATTGGTAAGAAGTTGATCAAATTGGATGAAGATTTCTTTGAAACTATTTTAAAGTGTTCTAATATTGAATATTACTTACAATGCAATCAGCCCAAGCCTACTATGAAAGGAATTGTGACAAATGTAGGAGGAACATGAATGATAACTAGTTGAAAACCTTGAGGCCTACAATTGCCAAATGGTCGAAGACTTTTCCCAAAAGTGATCTTATTGAAGAGGTCAATGATTTCGTAACTCTCTTGAGTAGGGTAAAAGGGATTCCTACCTATAATACCTATTATGAATGGATGTATCAATACATCCATGTCATTAGACAAAACAAGGAGAGGATATTCTGGGGTAAGCAAATCAGCGATGCAATATGTGAATAGCATACCAAAGTGCCAACCACACTCAAATTCTATATGACCTCCTATTTGGTGTACACTACAACTTCAATGAGGCACTTTCTAATATTGTCTACAATAGAAGACAAAAGGCAAGTTGTTGTATATGAATACTACTCCAAGTTGGTGTTGAAAAACAATTTCAATCACTTTAGAAGAGTGAATGATACCTTCTTCGAGTATCATATAGGCATGATGAATAAAGATTTGTACAATAGAAGAGTATCAAATCATGCTTGGGAGGTTGTAAATCAATACAGATGCATGTTCTTGCAGTTCCCCACTTCACATATCTCAGAGTAGGGTGTTTCAATGGTGAACACTTTATGCTCCTGAGGTACCCATCAGATAAAATTATTATGATGGAATTAGCTCATCAAATGGTGGTAGTCCATGAGGCACAATCAGGTTCCCACAAGACAGGATTGGAACTCACTTGACCATTGGCAGATATTCCATCACTTCAATCTTCAAAGCTAGGGAAATGGAGGAAGAGATGAGAAGAGAGACCATGAGGTTCTTCAAGGCATGAAGAGACTTTGATTACAAGGGAATGAGAAATAAGTTGAAAAAGGCCTCTATTCATGTCCATCATATTAAAGATGTTTGGGTTGATTGTAGGACGGAACATGATATTAGGAAGCTTGATTATTGTTGGCTAATAGTTGATCAAATTAGGGAGTTTGATCTTGCTGATATCCCAGATGACCTAGAAGAAGATGGTAATGTCTTAGACCTTACCTATGTTGACAAGAAAGTCTCATCTACCCTTTTGCCCCTCATTCAACGGTCTCAAAAGGAATCAAATTACATCAGAGATTGATTTCAAAGTATTCTTGCAAATACTAATGTATGGCTCTCAAGCAAGGGGATCCAGTTGAAACCTTTCTCCTCTGGCTCCGATGATGATACAACTGAACCTGTTGGAAGGAGATCTGAGATCATAATGAAGAATAAACAGGATTCCTCTACTCCCGTTAAAGCTCCCAAGTTAAAGTTAAAATTTGGAACTATAAAACAAAATGCCCAAAGAGAACCATCGGCCAATAATGTTCATGAGACACAGGATTCTCAAGTACAAGATGAATAATTAGAAGACAAGCATCCCGATTTAGAGCCTATTGATGTTGATCAGCTTGAAGGTGATTAGGAGGGCAATGAAGAGCATAAAGAATATTATTAAGGAGGACTACCACAAGTAGATAAGTCCCAAGAATCTTTACCCCAATTACTTCTTTCTTCTTCTATGGTACATGCTCATGTGCTACTTTTGAGACAGAACAATCTGTTATCACATATGTCTCCCCTAGAATGGTCACTCACATTTCTTCCACTAGTGCTAGTGAGTCTTCCCTAAATACTCCCCATGATAACATTGAGAATGTTTTCTCCGCTTTTCCCAAATTGTCTGAAGTTTTTGTCACCATGTTAGATGATTTTGACAAGTTTATGATAGAGATGGGTCCTAGACACAATGAGACATCCATTGAAAATCTTTCCCCATTTATCACCACAACGTCACCTATTGTGACTACTACCCCTCGAGAGCCATTAAATCCCTCTCAAGATTTAGCCACAGGTGATGATGATGATGCCTCTTTGTCGCCTTTTTTATTCTCTAATGCTCCCAAGGGGAAGAAACAAGTTGTTTCACCATAAAATCTTGATTTTAGTCAACTTGTACCCACGAAACCCAAAATTACCAATAAAGCCAAAACATTGTCAAGGGTAAGGTGGACGAATCAAGAAACAAGTATGCAAAGATTACTATTCTTCCTCCTGCTAAAGATATTGATCAAATCCAATAATCATATTATGTAATCAACAAGATTGAGTTAGGCAAACAAACTCATGATTCTACTTCAGGTGATGTTCAATCAGCTTTACATGCTCTTGTTGCTAGGTATGATGAAGAAAAGGTCAAAAAGGATAAAATCGAGGCATGGATTGAACAACTCACTAATTTGTTAATTAATGTTACCAAGTCTTTGAAAGCCATTGAGCAAGTGACTTCATCACTAGATGAATAAGTTATAAAAAGGGTCGAGCAAGCAACATCATGAAGTAGAGCAATGGGAGAACGGATGGATTGGATGCTAAGTCAAGGTACACAGCTCCTAAACTTAGCTTTCACTATTGTCATTAATCTAGATGTCATAAGGATAGAAGTGGACAACACCATGGAAATATTCTCCCAAGAATTATAAGCGCAAAAAAGGATTTTGAGGCATGGTTAAATCTTGAAGATTTTGATTCAGATGACCTTGTACATAATGGTGTTATTTCTTCTCGCCATATGTATGTTGAGAAATAAGAGGTGGTACAGCACCAAAGCGCCTTATCAAGGACATGAGGAAAGCTCAAAAAGAATGTGCAGATAAAAAGGAGATTGTTGATAAAAATCTCTAAGACCCCATATACTTTCCTCGATGAAAATCAAAAGTTTCTTGATGTCGATGTGGTAATTAAAGAATTCAATTCATTAGTAACTATTGAAATTGATAGAGAGGACTTCTCCTTGTCCTTTATTGATAAACTGGTTGATTTACAATTCATCCTAGATTTTCTAGATTCTCTTTCCAAAAAACACAAGAAGTGTTGCGTTGATTTAGAATATTTTATCACATGGGTTAAGATTATCACAATTCATACCTAGGGACCCGATTGAGTTCATATGAAGAACGCTTTGTATAAATTTGAAGAATTCCAAAAATCGGAGTCGGCATGAAGAAAATGAAACTTAGTCAATTTTGTAATTTTCTAGTGGCATTTTGTAATGTCAATCGACATCTTAAGTGTCTTTTTGTTTATGCTCTAGCACACATGTAGGACTACACATGTTCTAAGTCAAATAGGTCTCTACTTTTTTGACTTAGTCACAAATTAGGTGTAACTTTCCTAGTTCCATGTTGCACCTCTCCTCTATCACTAATACATTTGGGGTCAAATTCCGACAGAGGTTTCCGACGGACAAGGAGCATTGTGTGAAAATTTGATTTTTTTTTTTTTAAATGCCCGTGTTCATCGGAATTCTGACGACCTCGGGCATTTTATTTTTTTAAAAAAACACAAGGCATTTTCATTTTGAAAGCAAACCGAAGCTGTCTTGCCTCCCTGCCCCCCCCCCCCCCGCCGAAGCGATCTCTGCACAAGCAAGGTAAGAACTCTTTGTTTTTCAATGAAGGCAACTAATTTTTTTTCACAACTGGTTTTTTTTTTCGAATTAATCCATTTTGTGCATATCCTGCGATCTTAAAATTCCATGAAATGACATCTCTTTGAGGTATTCCATCATACAGTTCACATGTCGTGTGTATGCTACCCCATTTTGCGATTAAAACCCCCTTCGATTATGCTTTGATGCTACCCCATGCTTGGAATTGGTTGTTGTGTCTTTGGGTTCAGGTGTCCAACCAACTATTACTTCCCGGAACTATTGCTATCCCACCCTACCTATAGTTCGATAGTTGTACAACCAAAATCGAGAAACTTGCCATTACATATATGGATGGAAGCCAGAACCGCTAATCCATGAACAGGAAGGTGGGTAAACCATTACGCGGGGATAGATAGAAACTAGATACCGGACGAGGAAACTAGGGGTGGGTGGATATCGGGATTGTGTGTGGTGTTTGAGTTGGGTCTGCGCCTCAGAGTTAGGGTGAGGGCCGAGGAGGGAGGAGAGGATGTGTATGCGAGGGGAATGAGGGAGATTAGTAGTATGAGGTTTAGGGTAGAGATTGGTGATTCCATTTTCAGAGGTTATTGAGGAGGGGAATGTGGGGAATATGATTAAATAGGTTGTGATTGTGAGAGTGGGTGAATTGGATTAAATAGATTCACCTAAGATAAAGTAGATTCACATAATGATAGGTGGATTTTCCTAAAGATGAAGGGATAAGACTTAACAAAAAGAGGACTTAGGATGATGACAAGGAGGATTCATTTAAGGATATGGCATATTCACCTAAGGGATAGTGTATTCTCCCAAGAATATGGAAAAATTATTGATTGGTCGAATGGCATACTAGATCAAGGAATGATACAAGGGTAGATTCACCTAAATATAGGGTAAATTTAGCTAAAAGGGTACCCATGAGATTGTGGTACTGAGTACCTATCTATGGATGGTGTATTTGGATACAAGTATGATGAAACCATGCTTGTGTATGATGAAACAAAGTCCAAATCTCTATTATAGGTCCAACATAATCTCTATTATTTGAGACACCATTTTATTAGCATATCCAATTAGGGTAATTTATGGGTTTAATTATGGATCATGTTGTCTATTTCCATGCACTATTGAACTTATTTGGATGTATTGTGATTATTTTAATTTTGAAGTTATAAATAAATTATGTTTGTACCTTAGAAAGGGTAACTCCAATTGATGTTTGGGCAGTTTATTTGAAAACTTATGGTGATTATTGCCCTATGTTATGTAATGGAGTTATTTTTACACTAAGTAATTAACTAGAAAAATGAATTTGTATTGTTGTACAAGTATGATGAAACCATGCTTGTGTGTTTACATGTTTGTACATCCTATTGAGAACCAACCTTGCTGTTGAGGAACTCAATAAATGTGGTGTTAAATAGAAGAATGGAAAACTCAAGAAGCTATGGTGACATATTGTGGCATTAGTAGGGATTATCTCTATTGACCACACCTTTCAAAGATAGTATCCCCTAGTTCTCCTCATATAATGGACCATTGGATGGCTCATAGTGGTATCCTATCCTACATTTATCTTGATGGCATTGCCGATAGTTGGTATGTGGTTCTTGGTACGGGTTTCCTCTTACCCTATTATCTTATTTATATCTTTGTTCCAACATGTGGAGATTGATTTTTGTCATGCTATGATGATTTTCATGTTTGCATGTGTTTTGACATTATGCAAATAGATATGATGTCACACCATACTTATGTTTTGATATAGTGTAGGTGATGGTTACATGTTGTTGATGGTAGCGATTTGGGTTCAAAGACACAATTCCACACACACACACAAATATTTGAAGATGCATTTTATATTATTCCTTCTTAGTGGCAATTAGTGTTGGAAGATTTGCACACATGTAGAGAGGAACTCATGTTAGATACAATAGGTTGTGTTTGATAACATATGAATGTGCCTCATGATGTATACATATAGCTTTGGTGTGTGACATGCATGCACATTTTTCCATAAGACACATTGCTATGTGGCATGTGCCCTATGCATGTCTTCTTTGTGAGGCACGTTGCTATGTGCAATGTGGCCCTAGGTGTGTCTTCTCTATGAGGTGTATTGCCATGATATGTTAGGATTTGTAATGTGCAGGCCACAAATGCATGCATGAGGGACTATTATTATAGTCATGTTTTTTGGGCATGTAGCCTAGGCATGTCTTCTCCATTAGGTACATGGCCATGCCGTGTGGGAGTTTTTTTGTTCATGCCACAAATGCACACATGAGGGACTATTATTGGAGTCATGATGAATCTTCACTCTATTTAGCCACAATTTCTAGTCGTATAGTTATGTAATGTGCACTTTTAAGGATTGTGAAGTTTCCTTCAATTATTGATGATCTCTCATCTTTGTTGCATGGGCCAATAATTTTATTTTGTTTTGTTTGAATTAGTTTAATCACTATTGTGAGTTTTCTCTATTGTGTAGTTATTGTGGCTATGTTTGATTTGCTATTGGAATTGACAACATTTATTTGACTTATTATTGTTACTATTTTTTCTTTCTTTCAATATTTATGATCTTTGGTAGTTTAGTGAAACTCTTGCTATTTTTAAATGTTGCCTTCTTTGTTGTGATGTGATTCCTCACCAAGATCGACATAGATAACCTTGGATGAGTGTATATAAGGAATCAAACATTGGGAAAATTTGAGGATAGGGGTAAGTGTTTGTTGTACGGGTAGCTATGATCCACTTGTACATTCTTAGTGATTATTGATGGCTATGTCTTGGAGCTGGCAAATCCCATTAAACAAACAAGGGGGAAGTCATACATAATCTTATGGATCCTCCCTAGTGTGTGGATTCAAGACCATCATTTCATATGGTTCTTGGTTACTTTGTGAGACCATGGCATCCTCTTAGACCAATATGTGAGCCTTGTATTGTTATCCCTGCAATGTGGATGAATAAGTGTATGTTAAAATAAATGCTTTGCTTAGAATACTCAAAAATGTCTCTCAGAAAGTCTGCAACAGGCAAACTTTTAGTAAGAATTTGCAGACACAATGCTCAAAAATTCACACAATCAGCTACATTAAATACGTTCTCTATTAAGTTCAATGGTTTTGGTTCGATTTGCAATTTCTGTGAAGCTTTTGCATTGAAGTTTCCATAGCCTGATTTTTTTGCCTGTGAAGAAAGACCATGTCAGATAATATCAGCGAAGAACAAAATAAGGAGACAATTGCTAGATTATGGTCTAACTTGAAAAGAAAAGGTGATGGGAAATGTTATTGTCCCTACAAAATTTGTAAGGGCTTAAAGACTAGAAGACTTCTAATCAAAACAGCTAAGAAACATTGTAGGCAGCATGGTCACATTGAAGGGGGACATGATTATCATCCACTGGTAAGTTGTTCATTATATCATTTTAACAATTTATATACAGAAGAAATCACTTGATAATGAGATCATGATCACGGTTTATTTATGTATATCAATTTTATATTGGTGGAATATCAATTTTATATTGGTGGAATATCAATTTTATATTGGTGGAACACCCTAGAGCACATGGTATGGATCAACAAAACCCTGAGAATATGGTTTTCGAAGTGGAGGAACATGGAGGTGTGAATATCAAAGCTGAAGATAATGATCCCATGGAAGATGATGATCATGCACCAGAAAACACAATTGAAGATGATGGTACAAATACATTGATCCATGACACATTTAGTACTGGCACAGCTGATCATGATGATCAGGATGACCTTGATGTTCATGATTTACCTCTTCTTGAGAAGGCATATGAGCCCCTTTACAAAGGCTCCCAAACAACTCTTCTCTCTGTTGTATTGTTGTTGGTGAACTTGAAGGTTATGAATGGTTTATCCAACATAACAATCTCACGTATGTTAAGGTGTGTCATACATGTCATTACAGTTAATAAATGGTGAATCATGTACCATTAATATTATTTATATTAACACCTCAAACTTCTTTTTTTGATGTAGATTGATAGGTGAGTTTTTCTTACCACCATCAAATATTCTACCTCGCTCATACCGAGAATTATCTGCCATTATGAAAGATATTGGAATGGAGTATCAAATAATAGATGCTTGTCCCAATGATCATATTATATATCATAAACAACATGAATTTGGAACAGAATGCCCTGAATGTCATATCAGTAGATATCGAACAGATCAAATAACAAAAAAGTTGCCTCGCAAGGTTCTTCGTTATATTCCCATTATTCCACGTATGCAACGATTATTCAGGTGCACTAGCTTGGTACAATTTATGGATTACCATGCATGCAATAGAAGTCGAGATGACATTATTCAAATGCCTGTGGATGGTTCAGCATTTATGGACATAGAGGAAAAGTGGCCACACTTTAAAGAAGAACCTCGTAATCTCAGGCTTTCATTGGCAGCGGACGGTGTCAATCCATTTGGAGAGTTGAGATCTGTTTACTCGGTGTGGCCTATTTTTGTTATCAACAATAATATTCCTCCGTGGATGTCAATAAAGAGGGAGCACATAATGTTGGCAATGATTTTTCTAGGTATTTTATCATTTAATAGTCATCTACATTTAATTATAAATATTTCAGTAAAATGGTCATAATAATTATGTAATGTTTTTGTTCATGCCTCTAGGCAAGTACCAAGTTAAAGATATGAATGTATATATTGAGCCTCTTATCGACAAGTTGCTGGAGTTATGGAATGGTGTGACCATGTATGACATCTCTAGACCAATAGGACAAAGACAATTTCAATTCCATGCAATGCTTGTATGGACAATACATGATGCCCCAGGGCTAACACATTTTTGTGGTACGTTATAGTGTTCAAGTTGTGCATGATAATTATAATTATAAAAATTAACAGATTTAATAGAATTATACATTATCTTGTAGGTCTTCAAACAAAGGGAAACTTTGCATGTCCAGTTTGTGGTCCAAAGGTGAAATCCCGTCATTCAAAAAGTTTAGGAAGGCAGGTGTTTGATGAGTATAGGCACTTCCTTCACAAAAATCACAAGTACCGGAATACTGAAAAACATCTTTTCAATGGGAAAGAAGAGACTACATCAAAGCCACGAAGAATGACTCCTCACTTATGGAAGTTGGAATATAATAGAATTAATCGTCAAGGTAATGTCATTCCATCTAATGGTTTATGTTTGGAATTTGAATTTTTCTATCGTGTTTTGTTTACTGATGATGTAATTGATGATACTGAAGGTCAACAAGGCATGGATGGCCACCTTCCAAAGGGACTAAAAAGTTATCCCAAACAATTCAGTAGGTTGCCTTACTACGAGTAGCTACAAATTGTGCATTTGTTTGATACAATGCATATTGGAAAGAATATAAAAGAGACATTATGGAAAATATTGGATGGAAGGCGTGACAAAGAAAAAATTGTCAAAATTTGTAGTGACATTGTGGAATCCAATCATGCAATGAAAAATGTCATTCAATCAAATAGCAATGGAGATCAAATTAATATAAGTGCCCTTCCTTGGTTATTAACGAAGCAACAAAGCAATTCTATAAAAGAAGTCATACGAAAAATTCAATTTCCCACAGGATTTGCTGCAAACATAAACAATCTCATATCAAAGAAGAGTGAATTTGGGTCAGGGATGAAAATGCATGATTGGCATACCTTCATTAAGGTAATTCACGTTCTTGTATATTTACTATATATTTGTATACTGCGCATGTACTTTTCATTGTATTATGCTAGAAAACAATGAAAAGATCATTTTATAATTGTTGTAGTACATTCTACCTCTATCTCTCCCAGACCACTTCGACAATAATATCAAGCAAGTCATATATGATCTTGGAAAATACATGAGGTAAGTAGTGGTTTTTGTTCAATTTGTTGTATAGATGTTATATTTGTCATTTGTTTTACTTGTTATACAATATATTGTATATTATTTTGTAAAGTCTCGTTTATATATTTTTGCATCTTCAATCTCTTTAATTAGGTGGTTGTCATCTAAAGAAATCCACAAGGAAGATATAAAATATTGGAAGAGAAAAATCCCTCATCTAAGGTGTGAAATGCAAAAGTGTCTACCTTCAACTTTTTTCAATGCACAAGAACACTACCTCATACACCAAGTTGAGGAGATCAAATTGTGTGGACCTGTACACACTAGGTCAATGTAGATGGTTGAGAGCCACTTGAAATTTTTGAAGGCTTTGGTTTGACAAAGAGCACATCCTAAGGGTTTTATGGTGGAGGGATATATGGTATACCAAACTATGGTGTACATTACTGAATATCTTCCTAAGTTTGCAGCAAAAATCCACGTAGATCGCATTTGGGATCCCAACCCCATTAATAAATTCGAAGGGGAGCACTTGATGGGGAAAGGTAGATTGAAGAAAGTGAGAGGTAATTATAAGATGTTATTGTAGTAAATTAATTCTTCATCTTCTAAATAAATCAGTTGTAAGTGGTCTATTAATTATTTGTACAGTTGGTCAGGAGTGGGATGCGCTACATTTGTATATTGCAAACAATCTTGATTGGATGATGGTGTGGATTGAACAATGTCAACATTCTGGTCGCACATTAACATGGGATGGTGTCACTTCATTGGTTAAAGAAGCTCATCGTAATGAAGATTCCAATGTTACACAAAGGGAAATTGATGTAGCATATGGTTTAAGAGATCAACAGGTACGTATAATTTTATTAATCACCCGTATGTTTATCAACTCATGATGCAATAATTTTAATATGTTAGACATATTGCAGGTCAAACACCACAAGGCTATGTGCTACAATGGTCATAAATTTCGCATCAAATAGTTGGATGACACGAAGAAAACTTGTGATTCTGGGATAACTGCAGTCTTTGAGGTGACCAATATTTCATCTAGAAACGACATACATCCTCAAGTGTCTCAAAATCGATACTATGGCATTTTGGATGATATACTTGAGTGTGACTTTAATTCCTTCAAATTAGCTATGTTCGTCGTCAAATGGTATAGGCTACGACTGAATATAAATGATCCTGATAGAACTGTTATCGAACATGATAATGGATTTACAATGGTTAATACAAGGTCGTTTGAATGAGTTGGGGATGAGCCCTATGTTCTTCCAAGTCAATGTGAGTAGGTATTTTACTCGGAGGTTCCACATAAACTAGGTTGGTCATTTGTTGTTAGACATGATCCAAGAGGAAGGCCGATAATGTATAATGTGATGGAAGAAGAAGATACCGAAGAAGTAGAAGATGATATAGATTATCACGATCAACAATTACTCGATGATGTTCCTGATGGAAATGTACACGAAGAAGAAGCTAATGATGATGATGGTGCTGCTGCTGATGATGATGGTGATGGTGATGGTGATGGTCATGGTCATGGTCATGGTCATGGTGTCGGTGATGGTGATGACGATGACGATGACGAACACAATGATGATGACGACGATGACGACAACGACGACAACGACGACGATGATGATGATGATGATGATGATGATGATGAGTTGGATGAAGAAGAAGATCAATGACATGAATGAAATGTATGAGATGCGATTATTATATTATATATTTAATATTGATATCTTGATAGAAATTGATTTGACTTATATGGTTACATAAATAATTCATATGTTTTGAATTCTAATGCCATTACTAGATTAATTCATGATGTGCCTTTAGCTATGTGATAGTTGGTGATTTAAAATACATATGTGATAGATTACATGCTTATGATGATACATGTGACATTTTTTGAACTTTGTGTTTATTTATGGAATGTGGACTACTTATTAGCTATGTGATGGATGGTGATTTATGATATGTATGTGATGGATTACATGTTTATGATGATACATATGTGATTCTTATGATGCTCAATTACATATATGATGATACATATGTGATGCTTATGATGCTTATGATGCTTATGATACTGCAGTATTTATTGTTTATCAAATTACAAATGTAATGCTTATGATGCTCAATTGTTGGTGCAGGAACCTGAACCCCTTTGACGAGGATCCTGCACAGTCTCATGGATCGACAGGTATAAGTCAATACACCTTATAGAAATAATATATTTTAAAAAAATTACAAAAAAAACAAACTTCCTCAGTTTTTCAAACCTCAACATTAGTAGCAAATCTAATACAGTTATCAACACTTGAGGCCCCAGTTGGACTTACTCAAATTTTAATCTCAACATCAACTTTATGGCTGACTTCTTCATCAATACTACCCTCATTTGCAAAATATCTCTCTCATTACCAACTAACTCTCTCATTTGATGGTGCACAGGTATCACCAAATAGGTATTTGTCAGATGTGTCTTCCTCGAGTGAGGGAAATGCAGGAATAAAAGAGGAAAGTGAGACATGTAGTAGATCTCAAATAGGGAGATCAACTAGAGGTCAAAAGATTAGAAGAAAATTCAATAAACGCATGGAATTTTTTCTTGCTCAAGGGGGGTCATGTTCTTATGATGATGAGACCAAAGGCGACATTGAGGTGCCCTTGAGGTACAAACATCTACTGAAACAATGTGTACCCAAGGAACTTCCTCCAATAAACACTGATTTTTGTGTTAATGAGAGGATATATCGCATAGCACCTTCATCGTTACATGGTTTGGGCCTATTTTCCATGGACAGCATAAAGGTTTGTTACAACAAAGTTGTTGAATTGATGGAGTTTGTTGGACCTTGTTACAATTATAATGATTGGATGCAGATTGTTTGATATAAAAAAAGTATGCGTAGGTATGCACTGTCAGCCAATTATATACAACAAAAAGATAATGATCAAAGTAAACGAATGGTTGTATACATTGATGGAAAGCCAAAAGCAACAGGGAATATTGCAGGTTTTATAAAGAGTACACGACCTGGGTCAACTAATAAGCAACCTAATTGCATATTTGAGACACATGAGGGAAATTGTGTGTTTGTATGTGCGATAAAATCAATAAGTGCAGGGGAAGAGCTGCTAATCGATTACAATTTGAATCATATAGATACAAACAAAGTTACTATCATGGGGGTGGTACGTACTATATATATATACCATTTAAGCCAACTTCCAATTAATGAATCCAATAAACCATTGTATTATTAAGTTTTTTTGCTAAGTCTATTGGTTTCATTTCGCTAACGTTTTTATATTTTTTCTTTGTCACAGGGCCACATGGATCCACCACATAGCACAGATAGGGGTGTAGGTCCCGACACTTCTATGGAGCAGGTAAACCTTATTGTAATTGTACAAATTAGATAGAATCAAACTGTTACATTATGATCTTTTCTTGAGTGTTTTGAATTAATTTTGATAGTGTTAATTATATTCTTGTCACAGACGGATGTTTGGGATAAGGGAAAGGAACCTGCAGTACCTCAGCACCTCCATAGGGATGTGGGGCGCTCGACAATGTTATGCGTTGATGACATCGCACTTAGCGCAAACTCTATGCAATTTGTACAAAAGAATATTAGAAAAATTAGGCAAGAGATTGTTGATTTGGCAACCATAAGTCCTCAGACTGATGAGATAACAAAGAGGGTGCAACTATTGTTGACGACAATGGAAAACTTGCAAGTAAGCAGTAATGAAAGATTTAATCATAACAAAAGTTCAATAATGGTTTATATTTTTATCTCTTTTATGTCATTAACTAAAATATGTATGTGTTGTTTTTACAAAAATTTATAGGGCCTCATCATCCTGGTGGCAATGATCAGGGTATTGCGAGTAGTTCAGGTGATGACCATGTTCTATATATTAAAACCACTCATTTGGACTTGTGAACTTGCTTTTTTAATGTTTTACATATTTAATGTATTACTCTTCAGGTGCTGACATGGGTCCGAGGTCAAGCCCAACTGTATTGCTGACTGCAATGTCGACAACACGTAGCATGCAGACATTATCTGTTGCACCGGCTCGTGTTGACCCACCCACTCGTGGTAGATCCCTCTTTTTCTCTCTCTTTCATTATGTGTTTATTACCCTTGAAGTGTTCTTTCTTGGAGGCATTTCATAGTGGATTCATTTACTGTGGCAGGAGATGCACATGAGGATGCGCCAGAGGCGAGTACTGCTGATAACATACCATCATTTCCTGGATCTTCCCGTATTGCTAGTACGAGAACGTTGCAGGCCACATTGGTGGTGAGCGATGAAGAATTGATTCCCTTGAAGATACAGAAGGTTCCAGGTACTTTAAAAATATTATTATATATAGTCTAATTGTAATTTACTTACTGATCACTCATTTTGGACTAATGATCCCATGTTTTTTTTGCAGGAAATGATATTTTTTATAAAAATCTTAATGACATTTCATTGCAGATATTTGGGCCCACCATACGTAAAAGGTGGAACATCATATGTGAACTAACCCTTATCCACTATTTTGATTAAATATCATTGCTAGAATAGTTTTCCTTTTATCCATTTCTTGAACTATATCAAAGGTAGCTTCAGTTTCTTTCTAAATCTAACAGGTTTGTTTTTGCTTTAAAGGTGGAATGACCAAGAAAAAAAGTTAAAAGATGAACTCACAAACCGTATGGTAGGGTTGTTTGGAAATGACACATTCGATAAGACTAAGCTCCTGGAAAAAGCTGGCACATATCTAAAGTATGTGAGGGACCAATACAAGACACATTTAGAGAAGAACGTAAAGTATGAGCATCCCCCCATGATTCCAGAGAGGGAGTGGAAGGACCTGATTTTGGATGCAAAGGAGAGAATTGAAAGGAAAAAAGGAAATACACCACCAGACGCCAGAAGAAGGTATGTGATACTATTAAGAATGTGAATATGTACTAATTATTCATTATATTTATATAATCTAACATATTTCAAACTTTTCATAGATTGAGTGACATGTCAAAGGCAACCAAGGCAAGACAAGAAAAGCATGGGCAACACAAACTCGGCTCTGGTGGTTATATGAAACTTGCCGCATGAATTGTAAGAATCAGTAAATTAAGTATCACATCAAAATATTTATAAATTGTAAACAATTTTTTTTTTATCAAACAATACAAGCAAAATTCACAATACTAAGCAAAAATGCAGGGCTCTGAATTCAATAGAGCGCCCATGGAAGATGACAAGAGAATTGGCTACCAGCAAGGCTATATAGCCATGGCTAAATGGCTACGAGAATTGAGTGGGCAAACACGAGATTCAGATGCATCTGTCACAATGGTAATTAAGCTAAATGAAAATTATTTCAAATTGAATACTTAACCAATAATCTATTTGATGTTAAGTTTCAACATAAAGTGACTATATTTTTTTTAAATAAGCAAGCAATGATAACACTGCGCGTGACATTGGAATGCAGCATGATAATCGTGGAACAGAACCTGTACATGAAGGTCTGCATGTGCATCCTAGTAGTGGAGGTATTCATTTGCTATTCAAATTTTTTTATGTAATTATTAATACAATTAAACATCTTAAATTGAAAATTAGTGTAGTAATTAATGTAACTTTTATTGTTAATATTTTAGAGCATGTAGTCGGTGGTGACCGAGTGGAGCATGATCCGGGTAGACAACATCAGGAACGTGATGTTCCCCAATCAAGTAAAGAGGACCACTGTTATTCCTTTAAACAAATTTAATTGCAATTGGTGTATTGATTAATGTAACGTTTCGTATTTCAACTCCAGAGGATCTAGAGGGTGCTCAGCATGTCGAGGTTGAGGCTAGACAAAATGATGTGGAACATGATGTGGCTCCATCAGGTAAAGAGTGTAACGGTTGTGTTCTTTAAATTAATGAAATACTTGTAACAATAAAAAAAAAATGTTTTGAATTTAACCCAATTCTTTGTTATTGCAGAGGACCCCCCTTTGGTTCAGCATCCTTGTCCTTTGTATAGGACTAGGCATACATCAAGAGCATGAAAAGAGGGCATAACATCCGCAGATGGGGGAAATGATGAAGAAACCGATGTTCCACTTAGTCTTTTCATAGCTTCAAAGAAAAAAAAAAGAAAGAAATGATTGTAATCTACTTTATTTGATAATGACTGATTTTTATGTGTAATGAATGTAATTATGTGCTAATGAATGTTCATGAATGATATGTGTTGATGATTATTGATGAATGTTGTGTTTTAATGAAAGTTAATGAATTTTATGTGTTAATGAACGTTATGTGATAATGAATGAATGTTATATTTTAATAATGGATGAAATAATGAATGAATGAATGTTAGATGTTAACGGGGAATTTAGAGTGATGTTGGGGGGGGGGGGAGGTGCCAAATGAGCTTCCACCTTCACATGGTTGGCCCTGTTAAGTAGAGAATATTAAACTATTCTCGAAACAAAGCGAAGCTCACCTTCACATGGTTGGCCCTGTTAAGTAGAGAATATTAAACTATTCTTGAAACAAAGCGAAGCTAAATTATAAGATGTAAAATGTTTGAAAGGTGAGAGTCCACAAACAGATGTGAAATGTTTAAGTAGGCCTCCCAATGAAGTGGATCTCATAGACACGAAGAATCCTATATAGAGAATCATTGAGAGCCCTTGAAGAAGAAAATTTGAACTTCGATGAAGCAATACATGATGGAGGAATATCTTGCAAGAGGAAATCAAAGTCATTATGGTGTCATCTAGATCTGAAATGTGGTCTACTTTTCAAAAAAGTAAAGATGCTTGATATGAATGTGTCCTAGTGGGGTGAATCTAGAAGACATATAATCCTATTGCAAAGAATCATGGAAAGTTCTAGAAGAAGCAACTTTTAATTTTGAAGTAGCAACGTGTACAAGAGATGTTCTCATTTGTAGATGGAGTATCAAGAGGAGGATCACTAGTCCATGGACCATGTGATTGTTGTTAAATACCTACTCTTTTGTTCATAGTCACTTGGTGTAGGAATGAATTCAACGAGATAGGGTAGGAGATCCTACATAATGTAATTGTGGTTTCCCCATCAACCTCTACCATTGTGATTAAAGGGGTCTCAATCATAGAGGGGTGGATAAGGTAGCATGGATAGGGAGGGCAGGTACAAGTTTACCCACTAAGCACACCACCTCATATGGATGGTGGACTGCCACATGGGGCCAAGAGGGATGGTATATCCGCTCTTGGGCTTAGCATGTGGACAGCTTTGGGTGCCCTATCATGTTTCTCATCTAAGCCGTATTATGGTTTAACTCCAATTATGCATTATAGATATTGTGTAGTTCACATAAAATTGAAATAGTTATGAATATATGCTATCTAAACCTAGTTGAAATGGTTGCTCTATGAATTATACTTTCAATACTTGTCTAACATTATTGCAGGTTTTATCTAACATGATTGCAGGTTTCAAAATTTATTCTAATACCCTGACGGTATTGTTTCTTCATTGGGACTACTCACATGCATTCGAGGACTGCTAAACTATCATATTCACATAATATTGTCTCAATAATAAAAAGAGAACCCTAGGTCATCTTTACCATTATATGTTTTTGATCTTGCAACTCTGCGACTGCAAATAAGATTTTAGTGGGATTCTAGGACTTCTCCTATGTTTTGATTTTTTCTCTCTCCATTGGGGCTATATTGTTCTAGGGTCTTAAACTAAGACAGTGATTGTCTCCTGTAGCTTCATCCCTAGTTGTCATTTGTATAATTTGATGCCAATAAGGATTGATATGTTTCTCCTTTCAGTCAAGTGTCGTAGTTCTTTGGACTGCTCATACCATATTCTAAAATTTTATGAAAACCCTACAATGAATGACTCCTTGACTATCATCGTTGTTTGTATCTTACCATTGTGGATTTGAGTCTTGATTTGACTATATGGCTTCTCTCAATAGAAAACTGTTTAAGGCATTTGTAACTTCTAATCCATGACTTCTCATCAAGCTTTGGCACATTGAGATTGGAATAGGGATCCTATACACCATCACTAGAGATTATCAACAAGAGAAGATTCACCTATTGATCCTTTGAACTGATAATTCTTGATTGCCTTTTTGACTCATCGTGCTTTGTAATGGTGATTATCTTATTTATGGCTTGATGGATATTGATCTCTCTCTCACAAGTGTTTCAACTAATCTTTGATGAATACAAACCCTTCTCTTTTGTTGAGTGCAAATTATCATGAATGCATTTATTTTTCTTAACTATCCATAATGACATTTTCAAATATCTGAGACTACACTTAGGCCTGTTGTCTCTTGATTCTTCATTGGACTGTGGTTTCTTTGATAGTTCTTTGTAGCTTTATCTTTGAATGGTCGCTGTCTTATTTGTAGCTTTGTATTTCCTTTATGGTGGCAGACCTCATGCAATGTTTTCACCTTTAAAACCAACACTAAACCTTTCAACAACCATCTTCATAGACAGTTTGATATCAAATTGTGATACAACATTAATCATTTCACCACTGTTATCAATTATATTTTTGCATGCTCAGTGTCCATGCCTTCATTATGCTTGAGTTGATGACTGCTGCAACTTTATTACTGTCAAATCTGCTTCATGATGTCCTGTATGCATATGACATAATGCTAACCTATTTATAAGTGCTATAGACTTTTCACTTTGTGTCATGGCATCCTTTTATCTTTCATCAAGATCTGGGGGTGAAGAAAATAATTATGACACTAAATACCTATGACCTTGCACTATGAACTGCCCTTTCACATCTTCTAGAACTTCATGGGCTATGGAAATACTGTGATTTTGACCTTTCACAGCCTTTTGATTCTTTTTTGGGCTGCTAGATGGTTGTCTCTGATCTGACTGTAGACCTTGGTGCTTCATATTTATTGTTCTCTCTTGAAAAGACTCAGATTAGGACCTCTATTCATGCTTTGACAGTGATACTCGACACTGTCATCTCCATATCATGGCCACTATCATTCATCAAATCTCATATATTGTTTCTCGTAGTGTTATACCTATCAGTTATCCATGTTGAAGACTCTCACACACCTTCTAACACTATCTTAGACTTGGCTTTTTCTATTTAATACAACATAAGATTGTAATGAAGCTGCTATGTGTCATTGATTTGACAATTTCTAATGTCTGGTAGATGACTTTGATGCTCTCAAATTGTTCTTGAAGCTTATATGGCTTGGTTCTGATCCTTATAAGCTTTTAGACTGATTTAGGCACTATGATCTCACTGCAAATTTATCATTTATTGGTTGTTCTTTTGTTGATAGTGACATTTATCACTACTTTCATCTGAGGCAATCACTTCTCGACAGTCAAAAGGTTGCCCATCAATTAGTTTTCATTGTCTTTAGCTTCTTGAGACCTCTTATTTATTGATAGAGAAACACAATAAATTCTTCAATAATCAATCAAACCTACTCAAATAAAGAAGGAGCTTCTTCTAAAGTTGGCAATGATCCCATACTCTAAGAAGAGGGTTTCCATTTCTTATCCATGTTGATTGTTACAAGTCCTATGAGCTGTTCACGTGGCTATAACAGTGAATGTTACTACAAAAATTCTAAAATCCACCTTTCTATTTCAATGTAACCCTATAACTTGTAATTTTCTGTTGTGATTGTCTTTGTGTTTTGAACCGTAAAAAAACTCTTATCATTGTCTTTTTAATTAAAAACCCTTCTTCATTACAAGCTCTAAGTAATCTATTCCTTGCTATACTTATGATTATCTATTAATGCTATTCAAGAATTGGGGAAAACCTAGACACTATTATCAATGTCTAAACCTTCTAACAGACTACTCTACTAGTCCTTACTGTCATTGTTATTTTGGTGGAGGCTGGACTATACTTCATTTGAAACAAACAAACCATCCATACAAATCATGCTTTCTCAAAAATGTGAAATCCTAGACTAGAGTAAAGAAGATAGCTAGCCCAGACATGAAATGCTTTGAATGTTCCAGACACGTAGCTACTCTTTGTTAGAATTTCCCTTCTAATTTTGCAACATGTCATGGTTCTCCTTCTACATGGTTGTCATACTGCACTTTCGACTAGAGCTTACCAAACTGAATACTAGGGTTTTCTCCCATCAAAAGTGGAGTCCTCTACCAATGAACTCGAGATCCTCATCTTTACCATAGGTTTATCTTGAATTTTGATTGACCTTAGTTAGAATGAGCATTGAATAGTCTAAGAAAATTACCTCCAAAATGTTAAACTCAAACCTCAACTCATGAATTATAAGGCCACGCAAGTTTTTATTTCTCTTTTGATGAAAGTTTAGCTCCCCACTTTAAATATTTTGACAATATTACCATAAAACAAATGTGACACCTTTGAATAAATTAAGGCTTTAAAAACCTTAATAAAACTTGGAATGAGCCTGAAGCTTAGAATATGAAAAAGAACTCTAACAAAGAAGCCTATAGAAAATGTGTTCCACAACAGAAAGGCAGATTCAAATTCAATTTTGACATTGCTCGAAAGGACAACCCAGGTATTGCAGGAAGTGGAGGACTCATTATGGATAGTGAATGTAAAGCCCTTCGCATTAATAAGCTTTAGCCCTCCACTTTGGCATTAGGGGACTAGAGATAGAAGAACGCTCACTCCTTGTGATCAAAGGAATGCAAAAGAAGGGAGTGACCAGCAGGAGGTTATATAATATTAGAACAGTATCAGTGCTAAGCACAGACATAACTTTTGCACATTGTTATGAATAGGCAAAGTTGGCAAACAAACCAGCGGAACTCCTCGTCTCCAGAGGAACCCTTCAAAGCAATCAAATAATTTACTAACGTCATTACAGAACTATCCAAAAGCAAACATTGGATTTCACTTATAAGACGAATAATTTCAATAATTTGAGCGAACAGCCGTCTATGAGTTCATCACCTTCATTCTTCATCATTTTGATGTCTTTTGTACATTGGAAGGTAATTCTTGACCACCATACCTCAATCTTGACCTATGCTACCATAAAACCCTACAATCTAGTCATGTTTACAATTGAGATCTTGGTGACTTGATCACTTAATACAACTTAATCATGCAGGTCTCATCTAACTCCGACTCCAACACTTAAGCAAATCAACCCTACCAGCCAAGTACTTTGGGAAATATCTTGCAACTTGACAACATGGGTAATGATGGAGGAATGGAAGGTGAGACCTATAGAGGTGAGAGAGAGAGAGAGGGTTAGAGGAAGAGATAATAACCTGGAGAGGGTAGAGAAAGAGAAGTAGAGAGGGAGAGAAGAAGAGAGGGATGGAGAAAGAGACCTAGAGAGGGGAGAGAGAAGAGAGATAGTAGAGAGGGATAGAGAAGAGAGATAGAAGAGAGATACCAATGTCAATCTTTTTCTATAAAAAAAAATTCTGAAAATCAGCCTACCATCAGAATTCCGACATCAAAGGGTAAAAGTTCCGAAAGAGGAGTGTCATTGGATGCACAGCATCCTCATCGGAATTCTCCTGGAGGCCGTCGTAATTCCGACACAGAAGGGTTAAAATTACGACGGCCTCCAGAAGAGTTCCGACGAGGATGTTGTGCATCTGACGGCACTACTCTGTCGGAATTTTTACCCTTTGATGTCGGAATTCCGACGCTAGGCCGAGATCGCGACGGTATTCTTTCTGGGTATGAGCATCCATGGCGGCCGTCGGAAAGGTTGGAGCTTATGTCAGAATTGCGATGACCACAAGGATAGTCAGAACTTCTAACAAAAAGTTTTCGACAGCTTTTTTTGTCGATAGTGCGACGAAATTGCGTCGGAATGCCAACGATTTGCCGTCGAAATTTTGACCAGAATGTACTAGTGTATATATATGAAGATTTTTATTGTAATAAGGATATTTTTCCATCATTATTTTTTGCAACAAAACTCTGCCAAAGTGAAGAGCAAAGTGAGACTTGGTGTTCATATTGTGAATTTGCAAACTTAATAAAAGAGAAGATAAGTTAGGCTTTCAAAATTTGTGTTGGAATCAATCTTGAGTATGATATAAATTTTCTTATGCCATTTGTGTTATATGTTCTTGAAAGATCTAAGTTGTGTATTTTTATTGCTGCAAAATATTGAGGAGAAACTTAAGTTTATAAAAGTAGACTTTGTGTTACTTTGAGGATTCAAGAATAGGAAATTGGTGTCGATAATATTGTGAAGTCCTTGAAATTTTGAAAATTCTTTTTAAAGTTTATATTAAGTGAATAAGAAGGTAAAGTCTTTGTGCTATACTGAGTTATCTTGTTAGAGAAGAAAATCTTACGATATATTTGAGAGTCTTTGAGCTAGCAATATATCAAATTGTGGGCTACAATAGTTGATAGGACTTAGGTATTTGAAAGAGCCTTTAAATTCTTCGTATATATAAGGCTTGTCCCTAAGTCATTTTCAAGAAAGGGAAGTAATAGAAGACTTTTTTCATTCACAGACACTTTACTTCCTAATTAGCATAGTTTTAATATTACTGCAAAGTTGAGTTGTTTCGATTGAAAGAAGAAATATGTTCAAAATAGAGAATTAGATAAAACTTGTTTTGTAAAAAGAGAACAAAGTTGTGGCATCTTGGATTAGTGTAAAGTTAGCAGGTAGAATAGGGAAAATAGAAATTGTAGTGGAAAGGGGGAGCCTTCCCTTATAATTAGGAGAGATTGTACTTTGCCTTCTGAGAAGTATCATCTCATGTACTGTTGTGAAACTCAAATTTTGTAACCCTTCACAAGCTTACAAAAAATTTCACCCAACACTACCATAAAATTTTCTGATGGAGTTTGTGAAGGTTGTGCTCTTGGAAATCATCCTCAAGAAACGATTCAGAAGAGGAATGCATAGAGAGCCTCTTCTCCTTTAGAACTTGTTCATAGTGATCTTATGGGTCCTTTTCCAGAACCTTCCACGAGCAAAGCCAAATATATTCTTACATTCATTGATGATTGCACATGATACACAAGGGTGTATTTTCTCAAATTCTACTATTAAGTGTTTAAGAATCTCAAGGTTCTCAAAGCCCATGCAAAGAAGCAGTCTGGGAATTGAATCAAGATCCTTCGAACAAATAATGGGGCGGAGTATATCAATAATGATACCCAACAATTTTGTGATGAAGTAGGAATACATTTGTAGAACATGGTTCCTTAGACTCCACATCAAAATAAGGTAGTTGCTAGGAAGAATCGATCCTTGAAAGAGATGGCCAGTTGCATGTTGTATGTAGGATCTCGTAAAACAACTGTGCTTCATACATACAAAATAGATTTCCTCACAAATCTATTACTGAAAAAACACCCTTTGAAATAAGGAGAGGGATGCAACTAAAAGTCATACATTTTTTGGATTTTTGGATCATGAGCATGGACCTGCATTCTCGTAGACAAGAGGGAGGTCTTACAGCCTCAAAGAAAAGAATGTATCATATTTGGATATCCAAATGGTGTTAAAGGATACAAACTACTAGATATTTCAACAAAAACACAATTTATTGAGAGGAGTGTCTACTTTGATGAAAGTCCCATGCATGCATCTCTGGAACAACATACCACCACTTTTGTGATTCCTTTCTTACAGATCTTAGAGATGACACATGTATTCATTTAGATCTAATTTCATATACTTATGAATCTGATATAAAGGAACATTAAGCATGTATGTGTTGATCCACATCCAATTCCTAAATGAGCTTCCGATGATGATTCAATATACCTATGAGAAATCAAAGAACAAGAAGCTTAGTTGAGATATATGATGTCCCCATGCACTCTCAACTACCAAGCCCATCATGCTTATGCATGTCTATGTGGTTCTATCATCTAGCCCTCAGGGTTATGCATAAACTACAAGGAATCCTCTTTCTAAAGCAACCATGGACGAGGAGTACAACTCCCTCATTGCTAACCATACTTGAGATTTGGCTTTGCTTCCTTTCAATCGCAAGTTTGTCAAATGTAAGTGTGGGTCTATGGGACAAAGAAAGCAGCAGATGGACATGTGAGAAGATATAAAGTAAGAATGGTAGCTAAAGGATTTTAACAAGTTTATGGCATCAACTATGACGAAACTTTTGCACCAGTGGAAAAAATTGACTCCATTTGCTTAGCTCTTGCCATTGCAATAGAAAGAAGGTGAGAGGTTCATCACATGGATGTGAAGAATACATTTCTTCACGGTAATCGCGAGGAAATATACATGGAGTAGCCACAAGGGTATGTACAAAATTCATCTTTGGTATGCAAACTCAAGAAGTCACTCTATGGCCTCAAGTAGAAACCTAGAGCTTGGTATGCTAAAATGAACTCTTTTCTTCTGTCTCAAAATTTCATGTGATGCAAATTTGATCCAAATGTTTATATGATGAGAACATCTGACTCTTTGTTGAACATAGTGCTCTATGTAGATGATCTATTAATAACAAGCAGTTCAGCCACAACCATTGTTGCAATTAAAACTACTTTGTACAACAAATTTTCCATGACAGACATGGGTCTCCTACATTTTTCCTTAGACTTGAAATCAGCCAAAACAAATCAAGAATCAATGTTGCTTAATCCAAGTATGCAAGAGATTTCCTAGCTTGGTTTCACCTGATTGAGTACAAGCCACCAGCCACACCTTTCCTATTGGGGGTAAAGCGTGAGGATGGAAGGGATACAACATTGGTTGATTGCACTTAGTACCAGCAACTTGTGGAGAGTCTTTTTTATCTCACTCACTCTAATTCAAATCTATCATATGTAGTGGGGGTTATTTATAGATACGTGTAGGAGTCACATGAGCTACATTAGAAAGCTACCAAGCAAATACTTCAAAATGTTTGGGGAATCATCATTTATGGGATTCACTATTAAGTAGGATGTACTTTGGATCTCATTGGCTACACTATTTTCGATTGGGATGGAAATAACATTGATCACAATTCCACTTCAAGATGTGCTCTTAGTTTGGGATTTGGCCCCATTTGTTGGTCAACCAAGAAGCAATCCACCATTGCTTTATCATCAGTAGAGGTCGAATATAGAGGTGCAATTAACGTTACCATTCAATCCATTTGGTTGCAAAACTTCCTAACTAAGCTCAAACTTCTTTTCCATCCTCTTAACTATCATTTGGTGTGACAATTAGAGTACATTGAAGTTTAGTAGAGATCAAGTACATCAACAATGAACCAAAGACATCAAGATCCACATGCACTACATCCGAGGATTGATCCATGATGTGGTCATCGACTTACAGTTACATTGAAGTTTAGTAGAGATCTAGTACATCAACAATGAACCAAACACATCAAGATCCACATGCACTACATCTAAGGATTGATTCATGATGTGATCATCGACTTACAGTATTGTCCAACTTCTGAATAGACTATTGACACCTTCATAAAGTCTTTCACTGAACAAAAGTTTCACTTTCTATGAGACCTTCTTGGGGTGAATGACACTACAACATAGTGTTGCGATACACAAATAGTGTATATTTTAAGGGGGATTTGTTCCCACAAGGTTTTTCCCTTTGTCCTTAGGCTTTTGTCTCCTTAGCTAGACTTAAGGGGGGGTGTTAGCGCATATAGAATCTTTCCCAACTTAGCAATTGTTGTTTTCTTTTCCTTGTTTAACAAGTGATTTGTTTAAACACGGGTTATTTCCTTCATGTGGGTGCTTTGTTTATTTTAAGAAAACTAAGGAGGATTCCAGGCTTTAAAACTATTGTTTCCATATTTTTTCTTTTCCTCTATTTTTTATCCTACATTGGGGTTCATCATTTGTAATTATATACTTTATAATTTCTGCATTTCATAGTTAATGAAATAGTTTTATTCAACTTGCTCTAAAGTCCTCTCTGATCTAAAACTTTTCTTCTTATTTTCTAGCCACATCCTACTATATTTTTCAAGATTAGATAAAATTTTACACATTCAAATGCCCAATTTTATTTATGCAATATAAGAGAGGTGATTACAGAGCATTGTTTTCAATTTTCTACCATATACATGGGCCCAAAAACTTCATACATCCCATGCGTATAGAGTGACTAATCTGTGTGATCTTCCAATGATTGATTGAACCTTCCATAGTGTCTTACTTTACAAAACACCACTCCCTATGCCTGTTACGAAATCCAGCCTTCTTTGTTTTCAAACTTTATTTTAAAAAGCCCTCTGATCCATCATTCTATCCAAAACAACCACCAAAAATTGACACACCTCTCTCTCTTCTCATTTGTTTCAAACTAACCCAATTGCCCAGCCCATGGAACCATGCAACCCATAACTGATTGTCAATGAGTAACAGATTGATAAAGAGGTATTTTGTTCCACAAAAGTATAAACATGTTGACAGAGTTTGGAAAAATTCAACTGAAAGAAAGAGAAGCAAATTCCAACCCCTAAACCCTCAACAAACTAAAACTTAAGAAAAGATATAAAAACAAAAACAAAATAGAGGATCGATGCCCTTGCATCAAGCTCCCCCTAGAACAAAAAGAATAATGAGCTCTAACTCACAAGGTCATTAATGGAATGACCATAGGTGGATATTTTAGATGCAATGAACCAAGAGGCATCCTCCAAACAATCCTCTCTTTCACCAAATATTTTAAATACTCCTTTCCATAGGTCTTCTCCAATAGTTGTTTCTCTAAAATGCATTTGATGTCTAGTGGAGTTGGGTTGATCACTTGTTGATCCTCATCCATTATCAACTTCATCTCTCCTACTTCCTCATCTTCAACACCTTTGTATGGATACAAATCACCTACATTAAGGATGGGGAAAATGCCCATGCTTGGAGGAAGGTCATTCTCGTAGGCATTCACTAAAAAATTTCAGAGAATCTTGCAAGGACTAGTCTTCTTCATTTTCAGTTTGTTATATTCACTCATAGGAAATCTTTCTTTCCTAAGATGAGACAAAACAAGATCACCCACCTAAAATTGAACTTATTTTTGCTTCTTATCAGCATACTACGTGTATTGTTGGTTACTTCCTTCAATGTTCATCTTAACCTCTTCATGAAGGTCATGGATGACTTTAGAAGTCTTCTCCATTTGCACCTCTCTTATACAATGCACCAAGATCTCTGAGTTTGAATACACCCTTAAGATGCATGCCATAGACAATACAAAATCAGCTAAAACATGCACTCCTATTTAGTGAATCATTATAGGAAAATTCACCTTGTGCTAAAGGCATATACCAACTCCCTGGTGTGTTTCCAATAAGACACCTCAACATATTACCCAAACTTCTATTTACCACCTTAGTTTGGTCATTCGTTTGGGGGTGATAGGATAAACTAAAAATTGAGATGAATTCTCAACTTCTTTCAAAGGGTTCTTCAAAAATGCCCTTTAAACTTTGTGTCTCTATTTAATATACTTTTCGGAATATCATGATATTTGACCACTTCTTTGAAAAATAAATTAGCAATATTGGTTGCATCAATATTCGTCTTGCAAGGAATTAAATGGACCATTTTAGAGAACATATCCACATTTATAGATATAGAATCATTGCCTCTTTGAGTCCTAGGCAAGCCCATAACAAAATTCATATGTATAGAATCCCACGGTTTAGATGGAACTAGTAATGGTTGGTACAAACTAGTGTTTTCACTTTGTCCTTTTGCATGTCAACATACTCTCCATCTTTCCACATACTTCTTAACATCAACCTGCATCTTTGGCCAATAATAATATGTACCTAACTATAGTTAAGTCTTATCTTGTCCAAAATGTCCTGCTAGGCTACTACAAATCTTCTCCTTTAAGAGATTCTTGTTGGCAAAAGACATTGTTCCAGTGGTGTTCCGGTAAGGATTGATGATGTTAGATGCATAGGGGTTGCCATTGATGGCAACTCGGCCTAGTAATCCTATCCGGTATATGGAGATTGGGATTACCAGAAGTCTTAAGTCAGTTTGGTTATTCATGAGCATGAGTCTAGTCGGTGTAAAACAGTGTATGAATCCGGTAAGCATTATTCATTTCCGGTGATGCATTTTTGGTTGTGGTGATTGGAATAGTTGATTGGATATGTGAGGCAGCTTTTCATGCAATTCTAACCTTCGTTGTTGATTATAGAACAAGTTTCTTGGTCCAGTATCCGGTATTGCAAGGAGAACAGAGTTATTCTTATGTTTGATGGTGTAGCGTGTGATCTAGATTCCTTGAGGTGATTTCGGTATACGTTGATGAGTTTGAGGTGATTGGGCCGGCCTATTTAAAGCTTTTGATTATATGTTTTAGGTTCGGTATAAGGATTTGCAATGGTTTGAGACGACATGAGCCTACACGTTTCATATTTTTTAGTTTTGAGAAGTCGACTAGTTGGAGATCTATTTTGGTGTTGCGGATATATAAGACCGACTTAAATGATCATTTTTGGTGATAGTAGATATGCGAGATAGTGTTGGGAAGCGATCGAGTGCAATTTCACGTGTGCATCTTATGTTTTCATTATACGGTACATGTAGCAGAGCAAAGCAAAGCAAAACAGAACGGTGACAGCATATCATTCTTGAGCCTAACCGGGACTGTATTTTGGCATAGTCAAATGTTATTCTTTAGTTCTTTTATTATTGTAATCATTTTGTAATAGTGTATACGGCAGTGAGCCTTCCTCCGGGGTTGCAGCCCTGCTTTGTAATTGAGCAATCAGCTCTAAGCAGTGAGCCTGAATGCAAGTGCATTCCAACTTTTGTAATATTGTTCTACTACTGGCCATAGTATAATAATATTGTGAATACTCAATCCCACCGTGGTTTTTCCCTTTCCGGGTTTCCACGCAAAAATTTCGGTGTTATGGTTGTGTGGTTATTTGCTTTATGTTTCTACATTATAGTTTTCGTTCTTTGCATCCAGTGGTCAAAGAATCAATAAAAAAATTTGTGAATACCAGAACACTAATTCACCGCCCCACCCCCTCTCAATGTTCATTGATTCCAACAATTCTCTCTCATTGACCCTCTAGTTAAGCACAATCTATTGCCTTTGAACAAAAAACCTTCATGTAACATAAAATCCATATAATATCCTCTATCTCTATTGATATGACTATTCCAAGCTTCATATGCATCTTTGAAATCTAGATCATCCACATATAACTCCTTCAAACTATCAAACCCAATACTATTATCCTCTCATGTAACGATAAACTTCTTCTACTCAATGCATCAGCAACCTTATTTGCTTGCCCACTCTTATGTTTCAACACAAAATTAAAACTTTGAAGGTATTCCACCCATTTTGCATGCCTCTAAGTCAATTTATGTTGGTTGTTTATGAACTATAATGCATCATTATTTATATGGACAAACAAACTCCTTGGAAAGCAAATAATGCCTCCACTTCTTTAAAGATTGAACCAATGCATAAAGTTCAAGGTCATAGGCTGAATATTTCTTCTTAGCATCATTTATTTTTTCACTATAGTAAGCCATCGGTTTTCCTTCTTGACTAAGAACAACACCTATAGCCAAACAACTAGCATCACATTCAACTTGGAATACTTTACTACAAACATGTAATGCAAGGAGAGGCTACTCGGTTACCTTTTGTTTGAGAAATTTGAAACTCCTTTCAACTCCTTGAGTAATAGACTCAAGTATGGATGCAACGACATCACTGAAATTCCTTATAAAAATTTTTTAGAAACTAGCAAGTCCATGAAAAGTACATACCTTGAATGCACTCTTTGTTGTAGGCTAGTCAATAATGGGTTGAATCTTCTCCTTATCCATTTTTAGTCCATCCTTGGATACTACAAAGTCCAAATAAACCATTTTAATCTTCATAAACACACTTTTTCAAATTTATCAACTTCTCCTCATGCAACCTTGTCACGACCATCCTCAAATATTGTAGATGCTCTTCTTTAAACCTGCTTAAAACTAAAAGATTATCCAAATATACAATAAAAAACTTCCCTAAAAATGATTTTAAAACTTCATTCATAAGTCTCATAAAAGTGCTAGGTGCATTCGTGAGCCCAAAGGGCATAACCAGCCATTCATAAAGCCCAACATCAGATTTAAATGTTTTCCACTCATCTCCAAGTTTGATCCTAATTTGATGGTAGCCAATTTCAATCAATCTTCGAAAAATACATAAAACCACTAAAACAATCTATCAAGTCATATGTTCTAGGAATAAGAAACATATATATGATTGTAATCTTATCAATGGCCCTAGAATCCATGCACATTCTCCATTCACCTTTTTTATTAGGTACTACGACTGTAGGAACAGCACAAAGGCTAAGAATCTCCTTTATCAACCCTTTATCAAGCAAGTCTTCAACTTGCCTCTGAATCTCCTCATTCTTCTTAGGAGTCAATATATATGCAACCTTGTCTGGAAGGCTAGCTCCCCGAATCAAATCCATATGTATAAAACCGCTCATGGGTGCCAACCCATTAGGCAAATTTGCTACCACAATGTCCATGTGCTTTTTCAATATATCGTGTATCTTCGTAAGTAATTCATCTAACTTTGTAGAGAAAGTATCGACTTGGGTTTAAGTACCAAAGAAAATCCAATTTCGTCATCCTTCATGTAATGTAGAAATTTCTTTCCACTTAATAACATTGCCTTTCTACTACTGCTACTATAGTTGCCCTCTTCTTGTTCTTGCAAGGGTAACAAAGTATGCTTGACACCATCCTTCTCCAAAGTGTAAGTATTTTTCCTTCCATCATGTATGGCTAACCAGTCAAATTGCCAAGGTCTACCAAGCAACATATGACACATCCATGGGCGTGATATCACACATTACACTATCCTGATAACTAACAATTTGAAATTCTACTAAGGAATGTTCATCTACCAACAATTGATGCCCCTTCTATAGCTAAGAAACTTTATAAGAAGGATGTTTCATTCTTTTAAGGCCTCGTTCATCCACCATATCAATAGCCATGAGATTATCAGTACTACCATTGTCAATAATTAGTTTGCAACACTTACTTTTAGCCTTGTGTCTTGAATAGAGTCTTTCTTTGTACTGCTTCTTGACTCTCTTTTGTTGGCTTCGAAAATACTCTTGAACAATAGAAACTCTCCTATCTCAAGTTCCTCATTGTGATGAGTAGGTGACCCCACACTTTCTTAGTTTGGTTGCACAATTTGATTGCTTATTTCAGGCCTTGTACGTCCTTCTGAGAACTATGACATTCCCAACTTTTATGACTAACATATTGATTGCATTTTAAATATTTACCAATAAAACCTCTTCATCTTCCTTGATAACCTCGTGTACCAAATGATCTTCCTCCTTTGTTTTGATTGCCTCTTTCATGATTGGCTAGTCCACTAGAACTACTAGCCCCGTCATCTTGATGTTGTTGTTGTCCTCTACCAACCGGTCATCCTCTTCCTCTATTTTTTCCTTGCTAGTTTTTCTTCCTCACAAGCTTCTCCTCTACCTTAATGGCATCCCGGTAGGCTTCTTCAAGAGATCTAGAGGACACTAGACTCAATTCATCATGCAAACTTTATTTCAAACCATTAAGGTATCTTGATACCTTTTCCATATCCTCTTCACTATGGCCTAATCAAATCTCCAGTTAGTAGAACTCTTCGCATATTCTTTCACTTACATATCCTTTTGTTTAAGATTTTGCAATCTTTTGAAAAGATTTGTTTGGTAATCTTCGAGAAGGAACTTTTCTTTTAGTTTGACAACCATCCTATCCCAAGAATTTATCTTCTCCTTATTCTTCTTTCATCTTTCTGACTGAACATAATCCCACCACATAGTAGCATGGCCTTTAAGCCTCATATAAGCAAACTTGACTCTTCTTTCTTCTGCAGATACTTCATACTCAAAATACTTGTCAAGATCATTGATCCAATCAATGAGTTCCTCTCCATTGAGGCTTACAAAATATTTGGGAGCCTCTACCTTTGGCTTAGCTCCAACACTCGTGACTACTTTTATTAATCTCTCTTCAACTCCTTTTGGTTCTGGTAGAGCATCATCAACCACTTGAGGCTCCTCTTCTTCTTACATATTACTAACATGATATGCTACAACTCCTCTCCTTTGGGCCTGCTCCATGGCATCCAATCTTGTTGTAATGTTTTGCAACATCTTGAGAACCCCTTCTTTGTGGTCTCTTTGACCACCTCCTCTAGCACCTCTTTGTGCATCCTTCTTGGTGGCATTTTGCTCACTCCACAATCACCCCATCACTTAAGGCTCTGATACCAAATATGATGGCTACATTTTCCAAACGACGACAGATGCAAACTATTTCCAAACAACGACAGATGCAAACCATCTTTGAGTTTAGAGGTCGTAGGGTTCCGAAAAGAAAACAGAAAATCATTGAAGCGATACGAAGTTAAGAATATTAAGTAGGGCAATGTTGAATATGATTATGTGCGACAGGAAGCAAAACAATAAATCAGACATCAATGCATCCAAATGCCCAATTATATTTCTACAATATAAGAGAGGTGATTATAGAGCATTGTTTACGATCTTCTTTCATATACATGGGCCCAAAGACTTCATATATTCTCTTGCGTATGGAGTGACTAATCTGCCCGATCTTCCAATGACTGATTGCACTTTCCCTAGTGTCACTCTACAAAACACCACTCACTATGCCTGTTACCAAATTCGTCCTTTTTTGTTTTCAAACTTAATATCAAAAAATCCTTTGACGCATCGTTATGTCCAAAACAACCACCAAAAACCGACACACGTCTCTCTCCTCTCATTCATTCCAAATTGACCCATGGAACAGTGCACCAATGAGTAACGGATTGATGAAGAAGAGGTATTTTGTTCCGCAAAACTGGAAACATGTTGACAGGCTTTGAAAAAAGTCACTAAAAGAAAGAGGAGCAGATTTCGACTTCTAAACCCCCAACAAACCCAAACTTAACAAAAGAAATTTTCCAAACAACGACAGATGCAAACTATCTCTAAGTTTAGAGGGGACAGGAGTCCAAAAAGAAAACAAAAAATTATTAAAGTGACGGGAAGTTAGGAATTCAAACAAGGCAACAATAAATATGATTATGTGTGATAGGAAGCGAATCAGTAAATCAGCCATCAAAGCATCCAAATGCCCAATTATTTCTGCAATATAAGAGGTGATTACAGAGCATTGTTTTCAATCTTCTTCCATATGCGTGGGCCCAATGACTTCATACATTACCCTACGTATGAAATGACTAATTTGCCCTATGTTCCAATGACTGACTGCACTTTCCCTAGTTTCTCACTCTACAAAACACCACTCACTATTCCTGTTACCAAATCCGACCTCCTATGTTTTCAAACTTAATACCAATAATCCCTCTGACTCATTGTTTTGTTTTAAAAAAAAAAAAAAAAAACCTCCAAAAACTGACACACCTCTCTCTCATCTCATTCGTTTCAAACCGACCCTACCCATGGAACCATGCAACCCATAACTGATTATTGATGAGTAACATATTGATGAAGAAGAGGTATTTTGTTCCACAAAACTAGAAATATGCTGACAGAATCTGGAAAAAACTGACCGAAAGAAAGATCAGATTTAGACTCTTAAACCCCCAACAAACCAAAACTTGACAAAAGAAACAAAAACCAAAACAAAACATAAGATTGATGCCCCTACATCACATTCCTTTCACCTCTTCACCCTATGTAGCTACAAAAGATAATAGTAATTGTTCTTTGGCAATTTGTTTTTACCTCAACGCAGTAGTCCAAGGTAGTTAGAAATAAAATTGGTTTTCTATTTCTTTAATATCTTTTGTCCAGATGTGCATCCTTACAAATGGGAGTGACTTTGAATAATTGAATACTTAATAAACATTTTTAAAACAAATGTTGATAAAATACTATATAACGTGGCAATGGGACACGTACACAGAACTAAAATAAAATCAAACGAAATGACATTGACAACAACACAAACAAAATTGGATTGATGTGGATTGTCCTTTGTTGACCCGAATGCTCTAGCATCACATATGCATTCTAATGATTTTCAATCGATATTGACAAGTTTATTCAATTTTTTTATGATTCTCCAAGAATTAGGCTTTAATTATTTAGATTTATTCTTTCTCTACCATGGTTGTGATGGCTTGTGTTTTTAAAAGCCCTCCAATTTTCATTGGAACTTTATTAATATGTCCATCTCATAAATTGAGAGCTAATAGTTTTGTTTTTTTTTAAAATAGGAAATTCCTGAAGTAAATTCATGTTTCAATACGTAGCTTTTGATTTGCATTTGCAAGCATTTGAAGGTCAAAACCACACAAAGTTTCAATTCCTTGTACATTACACACACCAAGGAATTGTGTATGTCATGGGATAGAAGTAATTTTGAAATACAAACCTGATATTAATGTCAAACTTGACACACACTAGAAAAAAAATCCTACTTATCACTTGCTCTTCTGCATAGTTGCAGTGCTTCTGAGCTTATTAAATATAACATCTTGAAACTACTCTAGAAAATGCACCTTTATGCTTAAGTTGTGAACCAGTTTGATGACACTTCATCTTACCATCGTTAATGGTTAAAAAACCTGCAAGAGATGCATCGGATTTATGATAATATTGTAGCATTTGTCCTTCGAAGAAAAACCATCATTGTGAGGTCATTGATTCAAGAAAGAATAGGACCGGTTGCTTGATTCAACTACCGTCAGAAGATGGAAGATTGTTTTGATTGTTAGCAGACTACGGATAAGCACTAATGTGCAATAACAAGTTACTTTTGTTGTTGTCGGGAACAGAAAAGTGGGAAATTTAATTCAAACGATTAAATAATCCATGTCTCGATTCTATTGACAACACAACAGGTATGCGCTTGTCAGTTGGTCAATAAAAAATACTGTCCACGTCTACAATAGGGCAAGTCGGTTATTTTTGCCAATAAAATGACCTGTCAAAATATAATTGAAGTCATATTTTACCACTAAAATGATCTCTTAAAAAAATTATGATTTTTGGTTTTAAATATTAAGTCAATTATTCATCGGCCTCTGTTCCATTACACCATAATTACTAGTGAAGATTTTCATTAGAGTAGAAAAAGCAAAATGCATGTAACGCGCATATATACAAGTCATGATCAAAACCTTCTGAAGTTCATTTATTTCAATTAAGTGATATTTTGTATCTTATACCATGTATAAAGGGACACATTAAAAGCTTTCCTTAAAAAGAAACTCCACAAATTATAAAACCTTTCCAGTATTTTATTCGATCCAGCTCTACCATATTCAAACTTAATGTATTGAGAAAAAATACAAATCAAATGTTCTGTTTGAAATCATGTATCCAGACAAAGTTAATAATCCTAGGATGAAAATCTTTAATTCATGACAAAGAGGCAGAGCTGAAAGGTTGTATATTTTTTAAAATGCTTTACTTATAAAACATTCAAGAAACAAAAATGGGCATGACATGAATGAATCTAAATAGAATAATAAATTTGAAAAACCTGATCTTTTTTGGTCTTTCTCCAAGATCATCGCTACATTTGACGAAACAATGTGGCTACGAATCTAGGTTCACATGTCACCACGTGCATGTTCACCAAGCAAAGAAGAAATGTTCTGAAGATGAAAATATTGGCATGCCAACTTCTCATACAAACAGCTGCAAATTGAGGAAGAGAACCTCACCTTGATTTACTATATGAAGCTTCAAGTGAATAGATCATAGAACAACAGGCACAGAGCCCTGGCAATAATATATGACACAAATTGAAAGAATTTCTGAGGTAGTTCAAACTCATATACAGAACTCCTCATTCAATTAGACAAGGCAACTGAAAAAACTGCTTAATAGCAATTTATACTTTCACGTGCAATTCACAATAGATCCTACTTAGGGTAATTCTAAATTCCAGTCTGGATCATTGGTATAGCATGTAAAGCAACAATTGACACCCAGAAAAGCTGCCTCATTTGACCAGATGCAGGCATATTTATTGCAACAATTTCATCCTAAAACTGGGAAACTTTATCCAAAAACTTACAATATCAGCATTATGTCACACTGTGGCCCACAGGTTCCTATATGATTTCCTAGATCCCAACTTGAGTACAAATATGTAGATGGTTCCTCTGCAACATTTTCGTTGTTGTATGGCAATAACTCCATAGTAGATTGTGACTGGTCATCTGGGACGCAGAGGATGTGGCTGAAAAGAAGACAACCGATTTGGTGAAGAGATACTACCTGGTGGCGATGGCTCTGGACTTTCAGATGTTTCAATTTGTGTCGGCAACATGTTTAGAAAACTTCCTTGGATTGGTTCTTTACCAACAACAGTTGGATCTGCAAATCAATGTGTCATACTATAATATGTCAGAGATAAAAAATCATAGTCTTGAACATGCCATCCATTTAGTGACCAACTGATCAATTCAATTTATATATGCTCATGCCATACCAAATAAAGTTTTGATGGAAGGCCGCTTGGGTTTACTTTTCTTCCTCAACTCTGCTGAAGAAAGAATGAAGGAATCAATTTATCAGTATTTAAATGGACGATAGCAGTGGGTCACTAACCATACAATTGTTTCATGAAACCTAAAAAACTTGCTAATTTCTTCAAAAAATATTTTACTCTAAATTGTAAGAAAATTCGAACTTGAACTATATAAAGTTTAAACAAATTCAATAAAGAGGTGCCTCCGTTAAAACAATGCTTCTTCAGTGAGAAGAATGTTAAGAAAATAGAGTTGCAACTGACAATGGAAAAACACATTGAAATTATCAGGTCCAGCATCAAGTGAAACATACTCACAAGAGACTGCTTATAAATTTATATAGTTGTCTGCCAAGTGCATTTAGTGATAAAATGCAGATTTACACAAAAAATCACAATATATCACACATCTTGGACCAGAGACCAATAATTTCATCAAAAAAATCAGACATTTTCAGTTCTTTGAGAAATATTGTTGAAACACATTTTAACCAGCATTTTCCCATCATTTTCCAATTTTTATGAGATTTTCCAATTTTCTCTGAAATTTTTAGAGTTCTGATTTATTCACCTTACTGCAATTATTTTCTTATTTAGACTGTAAAACGCTCTGATTTTTTCTGCAACAAAACAAAGTAGACTTTACAATTTCCTAAGCATGATTTCCAGCATATACATTGGAGGAATCACTCAGATATGAGGGCACATTGATCATATTGACAACTCTTCACTAAAATCTTCAAAATCCAGAAAAACGAGGAAAGGGTTTTATTTATTAATTGATTCACATGTTTTTTATTATTTTTGCTTTTATGTTAAAAATAAATAGAACTTAAAACCCTAACCCTAACCCTAACCCTAAACCCTGATATAACGGCACGATCACCTTCCCATCCCACCCAACTGTAGATATGGTGGCCGGTAGCTTGTTTGGAATAGCTTGAACTGATCGATCATCTCGCTCCAGAAGTGGATATATTCAGAAGTATTCTGTGCTCGTGAAGTCGTAAATAAAGGGGAAGTCTATTCCTTCAATTGATCGATTGCCATCCAGAGATTGATTCATGTTTGTTGATGCAGATATGGATGGCGAAGAGAGGGGAAAGAAGAAAAGACATGTCTTGGCAAACGGGTCTCATTGAGTCTACCAGCAACGGGTACACGCTTGGGATCGCAGACGGAAGGGAGAAGCAACTTTTAAGGGTTTAGGATTAGGAGTTTTTTTAAAGGGTATGCAGTATTTTTTTCTAATAATAAAAAAAATTCAAATGTTCTTTTTGTTTCGTTTTAATGGTCAAACCCTAACCCTAACCCTAAACCTGAAATTTTACACAATTTTTTTCTGAAACTGTATTATGTTATGTGTTTTGAATTTTGATTGCCCTAATCTATAATCCTAATCCTAATCCTAAGCCCAGAATTATTTTTGCAAGCCAATGGTTAGAATTAGGCCTTCTTTAGTAGCTACATTTTATGGATAGGGTTAAGGTTAGGGCAAACTAAAACCTCAAAATTAAATATTTAATACTAACTCTAAATACTGGTTTCTCTGTGTTTTAAGTTAAGGGGCAGAGAATTTTGTGCCTTTAATTTAGTATGCTCTATTGCTAACTATAAACCCTACACTTTTTGAAGGTTCAAGGCTCACACAGACAACTGAGGATAACCGTGTCTACAAATACAGTTTGAGAATGTAAGCAATGTCGTTATGTACCCCCACAAGGAGTGAGCTAGGACAAATTGCACAATAATTTCAAATGATGGACTAATGCAGTTATGGATTTAAGCAATGTCCTCACAAATCATCATAATGAGTCGACTAAAACAAGTTGCATGATAATTTCTAATGGGTGCACAAATGGGAAGAACTAAACTTAACATTTTTTTGTTACGTTAGAGCTTGGCACTTTGTCTTTGAGATCAGTGGATGCATCAAATTAAGTGAAATCATTGCAAACACTATTGACTCTATTTGACGGGGTGGCCGTTGAGATGGGGCCACAACATGTCCACTTTGTTCAACCTATGTTGCTACTAAGAGATTGTTAATGGACAAGTATTGCATTACCTCAATTAAACCCTAGAAAAGATTGTGAAAATTTCATGGGTTAAATCTATATTGAACAAAGCCAAAAGCATCATAATTCATCTACAATCATATGAGGGTGTTACATATGATATAGACCTTCATTGATGGAAAGAAACGTCTTCAATCAAGCTCACAATATTTGTGAACCACCTCCTACAATTGTAAATTATGTGATGAAAAAATGAATTTGAAATGAAAGTTTGTTTCAAATGAGTGGTTATAATTTCGCTTTGCCAAGCATACAGATGGTTAGAATGTGGCATAACATGCTTTTGCAATGAGTTTTTTGGCAGAGGCGAAAGAGATCATGCTATTTTTTAAACCTTTAGTCAAATTATTGCAACTAATTGATGGGATAAACCCCATCAATTTGGGATTTTATTAGCAACATATTAAGCCCATTGTGATGTGGTGGTGGAACACTATAAACTCCCCATTTCATATGATAGCCTTTGCTCTAAATCCCAAATGGTATGCACCAAAGGCTGAAAGGTTACCTCCTTGTGATCACAAACAGGAGTTGATTTTATCAATTGTATTCTCTGCCAAAGGGAGCCACTTTTCTCTCTATTCAGTGAGATTATTAAGCATTTATATCAATTGAATTTTATATAGAATGTACTCATTCCCACCTTCAGAGAGCAGAAATCCCAAGTACAATAAAGCTTCCCAAAGTTCATATCCAAAATCCTGCATATGTCAGCTTGTAATTGGCTACTAATAGAGAAGAATGGTTTGAATTTTTCCTTATCGACCTTTTGACCAAACATTATTTCATACCTTTCTAAAGTTTATATCATCCGATGTACTTCCCAAATTTATAAAGCTCCCAGTCAAAAAACTGTCATCTACAAACAGCAGATGTAAAATTTTCTCAATTCCATTAGCAACAGCCATTACTTTTTTCATTCTAATTAAAAACCCTGAATATTCTATCCAACACTTCAGCAGCAATGATGGATAAAAAGAGGAGATAGGATCTCCTTCTCTTAATCCCCAGACGGTACTAAAACACCACCTGCAGTTTCGCTGTTTATGAACAGTGAATTTTGGAGTTCAAGTGCAATATCTTACCCAGCCTCTGTATTCTACGTAAAGCCAATTTATTATATTAAACATCCAGAAATTTTATCAGGCATTGTTCATATCTAATTTGATCATAAATCCTTCTATCTACAATTAAATAGAATTGATCATATCATTGGCAAAGATTATTCCATCTAGAACCTGTTTTTATTTGGAAAACACATTCTGTTATAATAAGATTGAATTGGGCAGAAATTCCTTAAGCTAAGTGGCCAGTACCTTCAAAATGAGATCATCTTGCAAAGAGAAGTAAGCCTATATGCATAAATATACTCAGCATTCTATGGCCATGAAAGTGATAAGTGTTGTTAATTTCCTTTAACATGGTTCAATTGCTTCTAGATCATTATACAGCTTTAGTTATGGTCCAATGTTATGCCAATATTCTTGGGAAAAATCAGCTAGGAAACTACAGAATTGCTTGGAAACGGATATGGGATCAGATACACATATGGTAACAGATACGCAAAAAGCAAATTTTGAAGATGGGCATGATGAACCATGGCAATTATGAAAAAATATATGTATATTCAATTAGTAATGCATCTAAAAGTGCATATAACATAACATTAGATACATTTATTTATATAATTTTTTGTTTTTACATTTTAGTTTATAATATTGATTTGTTTTATTAGATTTATGTCTTTAGTGTTTTAAAATACATATATGTGACCATTCTTTCTTCCCTGCAAATTTTGAATGATATTTTGTAACACTAAACCAGAGCACAGGACAGTATGGTACCATGTCCAAACAAATCGAATACAGCCAAATATGGGCTTGTATGTGGCTACATCTGGATATAGTACCTATAGCATATGCATATCCAGTATCCAATACAAGAATTAAGTGTATTTTGCAATCAGAAGTGAAGTATCTGGCAACTCTGCTTGGACACTATCAAAGCCGAGGGATTTATCCCTTTGAAAAAAAACACACTGCTTCACATCTTAGAAATTCTGGACATTTCTCTAACACAATTTACAAGGCCTCCGATCTGCCTATAACATCTTTAATGAAGAGGCACTCGAAGCATATGATAGCTTTGGATCTAATATTCTCTTTATCCTTGATCTCGTCTTCTTGACCTTGTGATCCTAGTCATCTTATTGAATTTTTTTCTCATTATAGTTACCTTATGGAAGAAGACTCTATTTTTGCTCCCTTCTCTTATCCATTAACCGCTTGTTTTCTGTTTCCAATGAATTTATTCTTGCAAAACAACCCTCTTCCTATCATCATTGATCCATGTTTCATTGTCTTTGGCATCTTTCAACATCCCATCAATTTGAATAGTTTATGCACCTCTTCAAGCTGAATTTAGATTTCTTATGTCTCCTTATTTATGTTGCTGAAGACTTCTTTAGTGAATTCTTTTATTTTTACCTTTGTGAATATCACTTTCTGGGCAATCTTAAACATTTTTGTTGGATGTCAATCCTTTTACCATCATCCACTGATATTATGTATGAAGACATTCTTCTTTAAAACACATCAATTTAAATTCAGAGCGCATCTTTTAAGACTTAGCTTCATCCAAGATTAAGAGCTTACTTTAATGAATGCTCTGATCTAGCAAAATTAAGTATGTCAGCTTCACCAAAGATATCTTCTTGGATCTCACTAGTACTCATTAAAAACTGTCAAAGCATTGTGCAAGAGAGATTTTCCAATCTCTTATTTGACTACTAGCCCTTGATTATTGACGAAGAGCCCAAATACTTTAGGTAATTGAGATAATAAGGAGAAGCCTTAATTTTTCTGTAGGAAAGAACAGATCTAAAACCCCACTACATATACACATACATTTGATTTCTATATAAAGATCCCTGAAACCTTCAAATACTTCCAGCAAATCTATCTACCCTATACAATACAGCCAAAAACTGGAGTTGGGTTTGTTTTGGGTACATCCTTACACAAAACATATAGAAGTCATAAATAAATACATATTTACAGCCTAAAAACAGGAATTAGGTTCAGAATACCACATAATATGCATATAACAAACAAAACTACCATAAACATTAAAAATACTACTCCAATGCCAATTTATAAAACTTGAATGTCATGACAAATATTAAAATAATAAAATTAACAATTAGCTATTGTTTTTAGAGTGAATTTTAGATTTATCATTGTTTTTCTTGTTGAAAGGTCAATATAGCAGGTCAAAAAGGTTTTTAAGAATAAGTGAATTGTATGCCTAGTTCTGCTCAGATCCACCCTGGTTCCTCTAAGTGCACCTGAGTTTGCCCAGGTATACTGTAGAGCATATCCAGATGAACCTAAGTGTACTTGAGAGGATATTGTCTGAGCGCACAGGGGACCTGTACCAGATCCTGGGCTGTGTACAAACTGGACTGGTATCTGGTCATAAACCCAAGAGTATCAGTAACTTAATTCCAAATCACTTTTACTGCAGATTAAGCTCAAAACTAGATCCTTCATGTATTTCTCCAATGGTAACTGACAAATAATAAGGAAGGCTATACTTGTACTTCAGAACACATATCACTTTGTAGATTCATAAACAAAAACATTTTTGAAAGAAAATTAATAGATGTCCCAAATACCCCCCTTCATATTATTTCAACTAGCAACATGTATAGAGATTAAAGGAAATACCAAAATTTAAGTGTTAAATAAATCATATATGATGTGCACATTTGCAGGCATATGTGTTTCTGTAAATGTGCATGTCTTTTATGTTTCAAGCCAAAACAAGTGGGAAGAGAACCTACCAATACCGGGTACTTGATGATCATTAACAATTTCAAAGTTTTTGTAGGTATAACCTACAAAATTTACATCCTTTGAAGAAAGCATCTGCCACCACAGGAGCCTGATATTAGACAACCATACACTCATACCATATGGCCAGTGGCCATCAACAACGACATAAGCAAATTTTAATCTATTTGCATCCAGCCATATAAACCAATTATTCTTGACGATTAAACATAACATTTTTAAGCAATCTTGTACCATCGACCAAAAGAAAAAGTTTATGCTAAAGATGACATCAATATCCTAACTGCCTTTATTTCAATTATTTAAAATTTTCAAACCAAAACATGGACTCGATAAAATGTTTTAGGAAAAAGAATTTTAGCCAGAAGGCCAAGAAATGATAACACAAGAAAGAAAGATTCAAAACTAGCAAAAAATGACTAAGTATATAGTGGAACAAGATGGAGCGTTGTTTAAGCGATCAACATCTGATGAATGGTCATGGCTAATACGAGGTTGACAAAATGCAAAAAATGAGACTGATCATTCCAAGTGGATTAAGATTACTACAAAAAAATCATTCCCAAGGCTACATAACATTCCCCTCGCCTCTAATCTGAATTCAACTCAAAAGGAAGCATTGACTGGAAATTTCTATAGATAAAACAAATAAATTTTCCAGCTTCGTATCTAAAATAAAGAGTTCAATTTAGTCCTTGCAGCAAAAATTTCACATATGCAGAATAGACAGAACCAATCATTCTATGTGGACTTAATAAAAAGTTACTATGTAAATAATTACTAGCAAATAGACTGACTTTAAACTCAGTAGGAAGGATCGACGAAAATTTCTATAAATAAGATCAATATTGTTTTAACCTTCAAAGGCAGAAAAAAGTGTTCAGTTCCATGCTTGCAAAAAAAGGTTTGCAAAATGCGACAAAGATGAGACTGATTGATCTACATGGACTAAGTATAAAATGTACTAAAATAAAATATTTCCTCATAAATGTTATATATCATTCCTCTACAGAAATCGCACACTTACCTTTCTCCATGGACCTGTCCTGGATGAAGATTGCATTTGTGATCCAGTCTGCACAGAAAATGTAATTATTTATATTTATGGCATTTTAAAACAACTCATGTCACCAAATTAATTAATTAAACACAATAACCATGTCAAAAAACTAAAGATTCATGAAATGGTAAATCCAAAGATCCATTCCAGAAATCTCAGTAAAGAATCCAAAGAGAAAGGATGTAGCGTCTGAGATAGCTGGTTTTGTGCATGTAGAAGCTGATAGAAAGGATAAAATGACTGAGACAAAGCTAAGTTTGTTTTTTGGAATATAAAAAATTACTGTTGTAATGTTCAACAATAACTCCTTTTCTATGCAATTATTGTCCTATATGTATAAGAAGTCTAATGTAAGTGCAGGCATGCACTTCAACGTAGTTTATTTTGGTTTATAGCATTTCTTCTCCCATTGAGAATTTTTTTCATAGAAGCAATTCTTACCATTTCTCCGCTGCTTATATAGAGTGCTGGAATGCTATAATATCTCTCTCATTTTTAAAAACTATACGTTATGCTGACTATGTTGATAACAATCGTTATTGTGTTTCATGGTGTTCTTATTTGAAGTTGCACTTTTCTTGCTCTCTTTCTTACTCAATGACGGAACCTGTAATTTGGTATTTATGATATCCCCAGGGAAAACTCATTAATTTATTAAATTAATATGGATTAATGTTAGCATAAGCATGTTGTTGTAAGTTGCTTCAGGTAAGTTGTAGGTTGGTGGGAGATTGCTCCTAAATGATAGGGTTGATTGTTTCATTCTTTGGCTTATATAATAAACCATTCCCTAATATTATATTCATTGGCTCAAGAATATAATGAGAAAATGGTCTCAGAGCCCAGAGAATTGCTGATCCTAGATGAAGCTGTGAGAGAGCTGTTATAGCATGCAGCTGTAAATTTATTTTGAAGAGTGGATTTGATTTTGTTTTCTTCAGTGTGAGCAGAAAGAAAAGTTAGAAGAAATAAATCAGGGTAGCAAAGTGATTTTAAACACCAGCAAATAGAGACGTGGTCTGTGAAGCACTTTGTGGCTTAGATCTGATTGTATAACATCCAATTAGAAACAAAATTTGTGTTTTCTGACGACCTGAAGGTAGCAGGTGTGACTATGGCACAAAAAGTCCTGAGAATTTGGAGTATTCCTTTGCTGTCTTGGCTAGGCAGAGTTGAAGTTCTTGTAAGATGTGGAAAGGTGTGAAAGGTGGCAATCAGAAAGAGGGAGTCAATTGTGTACAGACTAGGCATAGGCTGAGACAACAACATTCTAAAGTTTCCCCGTGGACAATAACCTGATAAAGTCCCCAATCAATTTATTTTACAGCAGCATTTTCCAGTCTCCAGTTTTAATTGTTACAGTAATTTACTTGAAAAGATATTGTTGATATCTTTTAAATCTTGAGTAATTTGTTTCCTACAAACTTGCCATATTGTAATGTCCCATTTTCGACAATTTTCTATTAAGAGACAATTACTTGATTTCTCAAAATTATCATATCTGATTTACTCGTAATAACAAGCAGATTGTTGATCTTGATATCACTCGATCGTGATATGTTACCTTTCCTAATGATGACTTTATGCACTTGCAACTTAAATGGTGCTGTCTCTGATTTGTGATTGTTTTCCTTTTGCAGCCGATATTTTGACTACAGCATTTGTTCACTGAGAGCGATCCAAACCGGATGATAAATAAAGATACAAAGTTCCACGACCCTAAAAATGAGTAGGGGTTTTGTTAATGTGTTTTTTATGCACATGCGAACACAGAATAAAATACCCAAAAGTATCTTATCCTCTCTTGAATAAAGTTTCTCAAATGCTGAAGATTGGCTTAAGGATCACTTGAGACAACTCCAAGGTTTTTATATGTCAGGTCTTGACTTGTGGATAAGCACAATTGGTTGATGTGATTGCTGGTATCACAAGGGGATTTACGTTGAATTGTCAAATGCTTGAATCGCTGGAACTTGATCATCTACTATTGCAATCTTGTGATGCTTTTCTATTCTAAACTAACTTGAGTTTGAAAAAAAAAGGCAAAAAGGAAAGGGTTGAGAGAGTCTATTCTAAGACCTAGAGTGTAAGAAGATGGATGAATGATTAGATGGAATCCGACCGAGCAAGGTCTCACCATCAAACTGAACAATTTGACACAAGCTCAGTGCAATCTTCTAAGGACGTTTGAAAGATGTTCAAATCATTACCATCAAACATTGTTCACCATTCAAGTTAACACATAAACAATGAAGCATAACAATTTGAATTTAAGCTCATATCACTCCAGTTGATCACGCAGGGCACACTTACAATCAACAAGAGGCTAGTGGTATGGACTAAACAGATTCCACACAAATACATTCAACAAATCCTTCCATTCAATCTAATCAACATGAAAATAAATTGAGAAGTAGAATCATGAGGCTTGTTGAAACAACAAATTTCACCACAACTTCAATGAAAAGAGTATCTCATTTACAAGTCATAACAACAATTCCCCCTTCTCCTAATCTATTCTAACTTCTATTCTACTTTCTATTCTATTCTTATTCACTAATTTGTCCTGCTACTAACTATTAACCTTTACAAATGAGAGACTTGAGGCTTTTATAGTGCTCTCAATACAATTCAATGGCTCAAATCAACTTGAGATCAATGGCTGAGATTTTACAATGAAAACCTTGATTAGGGTTTGTTACAACAAACTTAGTTCTGGCCAATGAAATAATTACAACACTTTGGCATGACCAATAGGTAATAGGGGTAGGTGTCTCAAAGTTTGTGCCATCACAAGTGAGTCAGGTACATTGTATCTAGACATGCTGATGTGGAACTTCTCTAATTGGTAGAGATAGTGACTGGGATGATGACTAGGATTCGACCTTCAATTTGCACTTGTAGGCTTGATAGATCATCATGAAGGAATATTTCTTGATACTCAACATTGTCCAACCTCAACGATGATGACGATGATCTTCTAACTTTGATTAACTCTTTTGAAAGTATGCTCTTGAAAACCTTGATCATGGAAATGCAAGGTATAGATCTTAGTTTCGAAGTATTGATGTTGCCTTAGAATGAACTTTTGATGTCACCATTGCTTCTCTTCTTTGGAATTCCTTCTCTATGACTCCGTGGTGCTGTGAGAGTTGAGATTCCTCTTGGGCATTCTATGCTTGTAAATGAAGTTTTCTTCCTTGCATGGTGATGTAGATCTTACAATCTTTCTCCTTCCGCTTTGCAATCACCATCCTCTCTCATCTGCAAAACAAAACAAACATGATATCAAATACCTAATATATAACCTTGATAGTTCTTCTAACTTGATATATCCCTTGATTTTGTGTTTGATAAGAGGATTTAGAGAGAATTTGCCTTCATGAGGGAGCACTTGAAGTTGTTTTCGCTCCTAGAGAGGAGCTCTTAAAGTTTACTCAACCCCTTGATGTTCATGAAATTACCCTTAAGTTGCCTTTGAACTCACTTTCATTCATTTATCTTCATTCTATGGGTTCCAACATTGAGCCTTTTAGTCATTAATTGATGACAACATGACGAACTACCTTTAGGAGAGGCCTCTTTAGGAATTTTGTTGTCAAAGTGGAGCACATGAAGTTCGCTCCTCTTCTGCTCATGAAGTTCACCTTGACCTTGAATTTTCACCTTCCATCTTCTCAACTCAAAATGACTCTTTCCAATCATCAAATCAGTCCAAGGTAGTGCCCCTTCAACTAGGAACACATGGAGTAGAGTTCACTCCATACTTGAAATTCGCTCTTGAAGCTCAGAACATGAAGTTCGCTCATCTCCCTCAACTCATGAAGTTCGCTCATCTTGTTGAGTTTGTGAAATTTGTTTCAAATTGAATCCATTCAAGGTAAATGCTATCAAATATCCTTCGCTCCTATACTTTCAATTTTGCTCATGTAGGATTGAAGGTGAAGTTGGCTCATGTGGTTGAGATCATGAAGTTCACTCATCTTGTTGAGTTTGTGAAGTTTGTTATGTGTACATGAAATTCGCTCATGTATGCCAAAACATGAAGTTCGCTCATATGACTTGATCCTTGAAGTTCGCTCATCTCCTCCAATTCATGAAGTTTGCTCATATGGCTTGATCCTTGAAGTTCGCTCATCTCCTCCAACTCATGAAGTTCGCTCATCTCCTCCAGTTCATGAAGTTCGCTCATCTCCTCCAGTTCATGAAGTTCGCTCTTGAGGGTAAGCACGTGAAGTGAAGGTTCTGACTTACTCATTTCACACCTTACACAAGACTATCCACTTGACTCCTGGCTTTTTGACCACCTATACCTCTCTAATGCAAAGGCTAATAGCTAAGGACTCAAAACACTACCTAGAAAGCAAGAAAAAAGTGGGGGGTCCCCATTTGCGATGGGGCGATGTGTGAATACCTCACAACAGGTTCCATATCAAATACCTCCTAATCCTAATCGGTTGCATCTCTTCAAATTGGTAAGATGCATCTCTCTCATTTCTCTGCATAACAAGGATGGATTAGTTTATAATATTCATCATGTCTCTTCATACGTTAATGTGGATTTGTCCTTATTGCAGTGTTCCACGGAGACGCGTCCCCCCCCCCCCTTTTTGGCCTCGTCCCCCCCCCCCCCCTTTTTGGCCTCGTCCCCCCCCCCCCCCCTTTTTGGCCTCGTCCCCCCATAAGAAACGTCTCGGGGACGGGGGAACAGGGATGCGATGTCCCCCTCGTCCCGCCACCGCCACCCAAGCACCACCGGGACGCCAAGACGCCCATTCCCGTCACCCACGTCAAAAGCAAACAAAAAAACTTTTTTTTATAAACATGTGACTTTTTGGGGGGTTAAGGGGTAACCCTAATTGGACGTGGGCCAATAGAAAAATAACACCCGACGTCTTTAGAAAATAATAATATTTTTGGGGAATGCGCAAGGGGCGCTGCCCCTTGACCCCAACTTGGGGGCGCTGCCCCCAAACCCTCGTTGAAAAATATAGGGGGAAACCGCGCCGATAGAAGTAGGGAAAATCTAACCTCCGAGTTTGATTAGGCTCCATATAACAACACAACTTAGAAATCTTGGTATTTAGATTTAGTATTTCTAATTTCCTATGGTCTCATTTGAAATGTAATTCTTATACTGTAATACTGTCATACATCTTTTCAAAACTAGTTTTTCAAGTACTATATGTATATGTATAACTATTATCAGCACCACCACCCCGCCACCCCCCCGCAGTCCCCAAACTTAGGCCCTTGGTCCCCCTGTCCCGGAAACGCGTCCCCGTGTCCCCCCTTCCCTCTGTCCCCAACGCCCATGGAACACTGCCTTATTGTCTAATCGCTGTCATTAAATCATACATGTTTTAACTGGATTGCTGATTAGTATTTGTCTCTAAATCATGATCTTATTAGTCTATCTTCATAACCAATTCGGTTTTGGCATACCGAACTCCTTGTTCAATTAATCATTTTCGATGGCATGACTAATCATTAGATTTCCTTTGATTATCACTTGATACTTTAACAAGATGCTTTCTAGACTCATTGATGTCATTATTCTCCTTCAATGCGTATGCCTGACTGAGTCAACTGATTACCAACCCCGACCTGTATTTCAGTTGATATTATATTGGCTTGATATCTTGAGTTTGTTACGTGCTGCCTTCATTTGGGAATATCGAAGAGGACTTGCTCTTATCAGAAACAGACACCTATTACTCCTTATTCAAGTGGCTATTTTCTCCCTTGATCGATGCTTAATAGGATTGCTTAATTTTTTATTGGATAGTATAAAGATAATTGTTTTCACCTTCCCTTTAACGCTTTATAATTAATTGATAGTTAATATCAATCCTCGATTTCCAGTCTTCAATTGGGATTGATCTTTTTATTCAGTGACGGTCAGTGACGGTCTGTTGATACATTGACACCATGTTATTCTTAATGGATGTCTACCCCTTTGATTAGAAACTGTAACTTCCCCTGCTAGGAGGCTGCCAATTCCTGTAACTTAATAACAGTTCTGATCAATGGTCCTGTCACTGGATGCTTTTGATTCCTTTCCTTTATATCTCTCAATGTGAGGGAGAGGTCACACCTCTTCATTATGTATGCCCTTTAGCAAGAGACACACCCTTTCACCATTAGCTCCCTTTGAAAGGGTGCAACTCTTCATCACTTGTGCCCTTTGAGAGGGACACAACCTTTCACAATCAGATCTGCACTTTTTATTTAAATCAGATCTTCACTTCTGATTCCCCCAAATCAAATGAGATTCTCTTCTCCCTTTTATATCTCATGTTTGCAGGAGTCACAACTTTTCATTTCATGTCTTTTGACCATTCATTAACTTAATTAATATTTAATTATATTTAATTATATTTAAATATACTTGTATATTTTAATTTTAAATTTTATTATTATTATTTACCATTGACTTGTATTTCGAAGGTGGGGACATGACACATATGTTGTCTAAATGCAGTCTAAAAAACCTCTATAAAGTGATTTTATTCCATTTTATTCCAGCTCACACAGATCTCTAGATTTAATTGTTTTGGTCAATCTTGAGTCTAGTGTTGTGTCCTGAAACGACAGGATATCAAACATCACTTTTTACCGGAACATAAGAAGTTGACTGAAAGGAATTATAGTTTATGGAGTCGTAAAATACACACCACTTGTTGGTATTATTTTCTTGACCAATTTGTGTTGAAGGAGTGAAGACTTGTAGATAATAATGAGGATTATGACAAGAGGCATAAGAAAGCTTTAATGCTTCTAAACTATCTGTTTCTGATGTACTAGTACTAGAGGTTAGAAATGCCACTACTGCTTCTGCATAGTGGGAGAATCTCAAGAAAAAATATCAAGCATCATAATCTGAGAGGGCTTTTTATTTTAAAAATCTTTTGATTACTACTAAGTTGTACGAAGGAAGATGCATTTCTGGCCATCTTTTGCGGTCGAAGGATCTTAGTGATCAACTGGCAGCCATTGAGAAGTCAGTAGATGGTAATAATTTGGTTGCTTTGGTAGTACATAACTTGCCATCATCATTTGATTCCTTTGTTTAGTCTTCGCACTTCATTGCAGAAACTTAAGAGCAACAACTTCAAACATCACACACAATGCATTCAATGCACAAGCAAAAATGGAGAAAATAATAATACAGCAATTAGTTCATTAGATCAATCTTCAAAGAGTAGTAAGTCAATGCAAAGATCCAAGTGTAAATTCTACTACTGTAAAGAATCGGGACACTTCAAAAAGAGATTGTCATAATCAACAAGACTTTGCAAGTGGTCATAATAAGTCATGATATGCAAATGTTGTTGAAAAGAATGAACAAAGAGCAATGGAAGAATTTACTTGTGTAGAATCACAAGACCAATCTATTGAGACTACAACTTTGTACTTTGACTTCGGCACATCACAACATTGTCTCAAAAACTAGTATGCAAGTTTTGTTGAGAGTAAGAGTACTAATGAACCCTTCTTTGGGTGATGGTTGGACTCACTTTGAAAGAGGATATGAGAATGTTAGGGTGACAATGAATGATAGTGTAAATTTTCGGTAAGTCCCTCACATGAACAAAAACCTATTATCTACAAGTCAGATTACAAAGAATACTAATCTTTGTGTAAATACTATTTTTTCACAAAAACAAATGTAACTACTCTTCAAGATAACAAAGTAACTGTTGTTTGCATTAGTGAAAGGGATTCTGTAACCCAGTTAATCCTGAAACAGCAAAGACACATACACTACCAGCAATTGAGAGTACCAATAAACTTTCGCATGAAAGGTATTCTCACTTGAATTATTAGTATTTGTCTATGCTTGGTAAGACTAATATGGTGGATGGGCTTCCATCCATTCAATAACGTTAGAATGTATGCATAGGGTGTCAAATGGGCAAACAAAGTCAACATCCATTTGATACTAATAAGGTGTGCTAAATCAAAGGGGCTTTAGATTTCATACATGTTGATTTGCATGGGCCTGAAGACTCCTATAATGTCAGGAGCAAAGCATTTCTTGTACTTGTGGATAACTTTTCTAGAAAAATGTGGGTTTATTTTTTGAAGAATAAGTTGAGTATTTTTCTAAAGCTGTGGTATGGAAAGCTTTTGTTGCAAAGCAAACAAGTGAACACATCAAGACACTTAGATCGTATAATGTCATGTCCCCTCCTTGATCATTATATATATATATATATATATATATATATATATATATATATCCTAAATAAAACAATTATTATTAATTAATATAATAATTGCCAAATAATGATTATTTGAGATTTATTTATATATTAAATATTATTATTTAATTAATATTTATTACTAATAAAATCTTGAAATATTCAAATAAAATAAATTAATATTATATTATAAACATATTTATATATTATAAATCATAAACATAATTTACATATTCTTAATTGTAAACACCATTTATTTATTAAAAATAATAAACATAAATTACACAATCAATAATAAATAATAACAATACTATTAAAATACAATAGAATAGACAATGACTAATAAGAAGCCTATTTAGGCATTACGTATATATTGTGATCCTAATAAGACTCCACAAAGGAAAGAAAAACTGTATCATTAACCCCAAATCATTTTGTAGAGGATGCGATTTGTTTATATTATAGGGAGATGCAATCTGTTTGGAACGATGCAATCCTTTCTCTGGCAAGATATAAGAAGTCACCGAAATTGTCCACAGCAGTGGGTGTGGAACTATGACAGGATTAACTATTTAGGGGAATCGATAGCTGACTGGACAAAGACAATGAATAAAAGTGGTGAATCCATCCTTGCAGACCATAAGACCCGTGAAATAAATAAATCGGTAAGAAGAGACAGCATCATCTTTCTCACAGGAATTAAGAATTATAATCAGTCATAGCGATTAGACTGAGACTAGTGTCTCTCATACAAATACTCATGTGATTACATTAATATTAATCTAAGACAATGACTATCTATATAATTCATAGATCTGTTCATATATAGATATACATTCACAAATCCACACCATAGTATTGGCATTTAGGAAGGATTGATTGGTAGATATATTAGTCATCCTTCCCTTTCTCAGATTGCGATGCATATCAGATTTCTTACTGAGAGCAGAATCTATATTAAACTCACATCTTGCCATCATAAGATCACTTAGCGATAATATTGATTGAATTCATCATTCTTTCACTAAGCCATTGATGAAACACATTTAGATATTCATATAATCATTTGTACCAAGCAACACAACTCTTGGAGATCACTGATTCATTGGCAATATTAGACACTTAACCATTAAAAGTAAGGTAAAACATAAATTGGCTCAACAAGGGGTAAATTGAATGATTTGTTTCTGAGTTTAGAGTAGATTAGGAAAGGGAACATATATGATCTGGCAGCATCGATCAGATCAGATCAGAACTGTTATTGATTTACAGGCAGTAACATCCCTGTTCTGGGTGGTATGCATAGGGGATGTGATTAGTAAGTATGCTTAATATATGTAGCCCGAATATATTTTTATGCAGAATTTAATAATAATATTACATAGACTGCAACATGTACAATAGTAATACTTCATTCATAACAGTGGCAGACCAGATCTGTCTGTCCTGTTACCAGCCACTAAAAATATTCATACTAATGTTTTAAGTACTGATAGTTTCAATAATGTATATAATAGGTATTTAGCAAATACTTCAATAATTGGTTATATTATTTGATTAATATATTTATTTATGTGTATATATTCAAACCAGAATAAGGATAAGTATATATATATAGTAATGATGTAATATCAATAATGTTATATACACACATAATGTCTTAATCAGACAAATAACCTTATTAGATTGTAAATCAGAAAGAGCTCAGAAGATAATACATGGTAAGGAGAATATGTTCATATGCCTAATCCTTGTTAGTATGTTACTATTGTCAGTGTTTAAGAACTTGGGAAAGGAGGTGTTTTCGTGTTGGGACATTACAGTTAGTTTGACACTTGCATTAAGAATTATGGATGTATGATAGATGAACGATTTATTTATAGTTAATCGAGTGAGCAGTGGAATATCACTGATTGGATTCATGTTAAGATGGAAATGTCTCCTGATATGTTTAGTGTGAGTCATAGTATATTGAAATGGATTAATTATGGTTAAAACATAGTAGGGGACATTACATATAATGGAGACGAATTCATCTCAGGCCAGTTCAAGCAAATCTGCAAGGAAAATATACTACACACACTCCACAACAAAATGGAATATTGGAAAGAAGGAATAGGATGGTTGTGGAGATGGCAAGGTGCATGGTCAGCCAATGTACCATATAGGTACTGGGAAGAAGTTTTGAATACAGCAGTCTACATCCTTGATAGTAGTCCTCATAATCCCTTGAAGAATGTCACTCTCAAGGCACCATGATCAGACAAAGAGCCTTGTGTGATTGATTTTTCAAGTTTTTGATTGTATTGTTTTTACAAATAGTCCAGAGGAAAAGAGAAATAATTTAGAGGCAAAAAGAAAAGCATATATGTTTGTTGGCCATAGCAAACAATTCAAAGCAAACTAGATGTCTCTAAAAAGAAATTTGTGGTTAATAGATATGTTATTGTAGATGAGAAAGTACCATTCTTTTTGGCTAACAGTAATTCTACAGATAATAGTGTATGAGTTACTACCACTCATTCTGAAACAAAATCTGATGTCGAAATCAAACAAGAAACATCAAAGGCACCAAATTTTAAGGGTGGATCAGGTGAAGAAGAGACTATTGCTCAATCTTCTCAACACAATTAGGAGAACAAACAAAGAAACTAAAGTGGTACCATACCACACTGAAGGATTTTCAAGAAGATAAGCTGCCAAAGGCAATGGAAGGCCAATCTACACATTTAGGAGAACAACCTGTGCAGGGTGGTGAGCAGGTAAATTATGCTCGAACTTTTGTTGTTAAAAGATATTTGAGCCACGTATTTTTGCTAAAGACCAAAGGGAAGTCTAAATGGGAAGTTGCCATGAAGGTGAAGAATGATGCTTTAATGAAAAATAACTATAAGACCTTGGGAGTTGTCAAACATTGCCCCTGGGAAAGTAATCGATTGGTTGTAAATTGATTCTTTGGAAAAGTAAACAGCACATCTTGTTACTAAAGCATATGCAAAGAAGGATGGAATAGACTATTAAGGGACCGCTGCCCTACTGTGAAGATGGTGACTTTTGAAAGGTTATTTCCATTGCTGCTCAATTTGGAAGGAAGGTATATCAAATGGATGACAAAAGTACCTTCTTATTATTAGAATATTTAATTATATTTTAGTCAGTTATATTTAATTCTTTTATTAATGGTCATTTAGCTTTTTAGCTTTTTAGTTCATTTAAGTCTTTTAAGTGTAACTATTGCTTCTTTTATAAAGACGCATAGTTAGCTTTTTATTATTTAGTTTTTTAAGCTTTATTTAGCGTTTTAAGCTTTACGCATCGTTCTTTTTAGAACACAACCTTGTAATTCCTTTATATACGGTTGTATATTCGTAATTAATTCACTCAATTATTTTTCATGGTATCAGAGCTTGGATTAAATTTTTGAATAATCTATAATTCTAAAAATTTTCCAAGTGGAATTTTTTAGTGAGATTTTTTCAAAAGTTCTTTTTCTTTCCATGGGAATACTTGTTTCTGAAAATTTTCACAGGTCTGGTTCAAGTTCGTGCTAGGGTTTTGTGGGCGGATTTTTGTGGCCCGTGTTTGTTTGCAGGTCTAATTCAAGGGTTTTCTAGATCAAAATTTTAGTGAAAATTCATGGGCGTTTTTTCTTCTCTGCTGCCCACGTGTGATTTTCTGCCGCGATTTTTTTGGTGGGAGTCTTAAGCAAATTTTTTTCTCTAGGCGCGATTTTCCTATTTCTGGGCACGATTATTTTACGGCCATCATGTGTCTTGTGATTTTTCTCTACATCAGTCCCTGCGGCCCACACGATTTTCAAGACCATGTTCTTTTTCTGCAAATTTTTTCACGATTGTTTTCGTCGCGATTTCATACTCTGCACGCACAGCAAAGTCGCAACTAGGGTTTGGAGATTTTTTCTTAGAGAAAAACAGATTTTTTTTTAGTTGAATCTACTGTTTGCCAAGGGTTTGACGATCTAGGGCACCTTTTCAAAAATCAGTGCCTCGAAATCCATGCTAGGGCTTTTTTTGCCTTGGGATTTGTGTTGCTCCTCAAGATTTGCTTGTCTATCTTGGGATATCAACAGCCTCTGTCTCAATTTTTGTGCCTTCACAAGGTTGACCTTGGTTTCTAGAATGGTGTCTTTGACCAACATCATGTTGGAGAGCAGTTAGAAGTTCAACGGCCAAAACTACAATACCTGGAAGCAGAGGATGCTCTCAATTTTTTAGTAGTGTTGCCTTGATCTGATTGTTTGAGCACGGCATCTCATCTTGCAGCGGCAAGTAAAGACCAGGACAAACATGATGCGAAAAATCGAGAGGTTATCATGCTTATCAAGTTATCTGTCACAGATGATCAACTCCCTCGGGTGCCTTCAAGGAAAACAGCTAAAGAGATCTAGGATCTCTTGAAGGGTCTTCATGAAACGTCTGACAAGAGCTGAGCTTTTTTTTTGAAGAATATGTTGTTTTCTATCATGATGGATGAAAAGATATCTATCCAGGCACATCTTACGAAGATCAAGGAAATTTGTGACCAGTTGGACGCTAGTGGCCGCACCATGGAGGAAGAGGATATGGTAGTGATCATGCTCAAAAGCTTACCCCGATCTTACGAGCATTTCATTGACATGCTCAATATCTCTTCTACTAGGATAGATCTGAAATTTCCTAATCTCTGCAACAAGCTTCTACAGCAAGATAGATGGAAGCAACAGTTTGGTAGTAACAATGTCAATGAGGAACAAGCGTTTACTACCAAGGACAAAGGCAAAGGCGAGTCCAACTCTGAGGAGGGGTTAACGAAGAACTTCACATGTCACTATTGTGGTAGACCTCGGCATATCCAGAAATTCTAAAAGAAAGAGGTTGGTTGATCAAAAGTCCAACCAAGGAGGGTCTCAGGAGCAAGTGCAGGCTCATGTTGCAAAGCATTTTGAAGAGAAGAAAGAGTTAGCCTTCTATGCTTTTTGATTTTGTCATCGGCTGCGTTTTCTTATTTTTTTCCACAAGAAATCATGGGAGGGTTTTGCTTGATTTTTCCTCAAAAATCAAGGAGTGTTGTTTTACCACGTGATCTCTAGTGTTTTGTTGCATGATGTCTGATGTTTTACCACATGATGTCTGGTGTTTTGCCGCGTGATGTCTGGTGTTTTACCACATAATGTTTGGGGTTTTGCCACGCAACATTTCAAGGTTTTGTTCGATTTTTTCCTCAAAAATTGTTTGTGTTTTGTTCCTGTTTAGGTTTTTTACCATTTTTTTCCATGAAAAATGATGATTTGTAAACTTCAGTTTTGGAGGGTTTGTTGTTTTTTGCTCAAAATTGTGGTTTCAGGTTTCCGTTACGTTAACCAACATCAAGTTGGGTGGATTTTGGTAATCTTGGTCATTAACACTTTGTAGATCCACGGAGGGTCTCTACCACAGCAAAGAGTTCTTTCCATTTGTGATCAAAAGACTTGCAGTGTCTTCTGTAGGGTAGTTAGTAGATAGAATGACCATTAAGAGAGGGTATGAGAATATTTAATTATATTTTAGTCAGTTATATTTCATTCTTTTATTAATGGTCATTTAGCTTTTTAGCTTTAACTATTGCTTCTTTTATAAAGACGCATAGTTAGCTTTTTAGCTTTTTATTATTTAGCTTTTAAGCTTCATGTTAAAGCTTTGGCTTTACGGTTCATTCTTTTTAGAACGATGTCTTATAATTCCTTTATATACGGTTGTATATTCGTAATTGATTCGCTCAATTATTTTTCACTTCTAACTCAACCAAAAGAGTTCTTCGTTCCAAGTTAAGAACATTTGTTTTCTATGTTGACAAAATACTTGTATGGACTTAAACAAGCTCCTTGAGTTTGGTATTTTAAAATTAATCGGTATCTTAGAGATAGTGGTTTTGAAAAAAGCTATCCTAAACCCACTCTATGTCAAAATCAACGATGATGACATAGTGATCCTGATTGTCTATGTTGATGATATTGCCATATTGGAAGCAGTCCTAATCTAATTTAACAAGTAAAACATGATATATGCTCCTTGTTTGAAATGACAAATCTAGGCTTGCTTCATTATTGTTTAGGTGTAGAATTTTGGCACACTGATCAAATAGTTTTTAGAAAAAATTTGAATGATTATATATAATCCTACATCCACACATATGGAAGTTGGGATAAAGATATCAGTGGTCAATAAAACAATGTATCAACAATCGGTTGGTAGTATGATTTATCTTACTACTTACTATTAAACCATATCTGTGTTTTGCAAACAATTGTCTTTGTCATTTCATGTACAAACTCAAGAGGAACATTGGAAAACTACAAAACATTCAGATTACTAATAAATCTAATATTGTTGATTATATTAATAAATGTTGGAATATTCAGATTGACAGTAAGAAATGGCAAAAACATTTCAGACTACTATGGTCCAATTGTTTAGAGACTAAAAAGGCTTGTTTCAGGTGGTTACTGTTGTTACGAAGACTGCCATACAAGGTGCAGCATGCTGATACTGAACTCTGCACTATTTGCAAGAAACCTGAGTCTATCAGGCACATCTTTTTTGAATGCTTTTTTTGCCAAGGAAATATGGAATTTTTTTGCAATGGCCTATCTGATTGGGATCTGAACAATCAAAACTCTTGGTTGGAAATTCTTACTGGAAATGTGGAAAATATTGGAAAATTTTACAATCTTTTCTGGTTATCTCTTTCTACTGAAATATTATGGACTATATGGAAGGCAAGGAATGACAAGGTATTTAACCATAGGAAGATGCTTACTGAGCATTTTAAAAGACTCGCCATTCTTCATGTTGCTATGCAGATTACACTTACCATAGAGATGTCTACTGCCAAATTCCTCAAATTGCTAGGGGATGGGTTAGTAACAGTGAACAGACAAGAGGCTAGATACGGGCATACCTGGTCATACAACAACAGCATCAACCCCACTTTTCACAAGGAGCTATTGGAATACCACAAAAAGTACAATGAGGTGGCTGAGCCAAGCAAAGCAGGCAAAAAGAAGGACCATCCTGCTGCCAGAATTTATTTCAACTCCAACAGGAATTCAGAGATTGAGGAGGTCAGATCCAATGAAGATAACTCCGTGGTCTCCTCTCCTTTGGGGTATTGGGAGTGGGAGAAATACGGCAAGAGTAGAGCTGATTGATCCTATGGGTCTCTGTATGGTTTTGCTTGTATTCAGTTGCTGATATGACAATTATCGAAATTATGTCTTATTTTGTAATCTAGGCTCTGATGCAGTTATCCAGTGAACAAAAGGCTATATGCCTCCTATGATACAGTGAACTTCAGAAACACTAAGCATTCTCAAAATGGTGAAGAATCCAATCTATCATGCTAGAACTAAGCATATTGAAATTCATCACAATTACATTCCCCAGTTGTTTGACAATAAAGACATCTGTTTACATTAGATAAAAATAGATTTATTTTTTACATTATAGAATATTTGTTAGTATTATGGGGTATATGTTAATTTCATATTTCTAATTATTGTGCTATCACTCACATTGTTGTAAGTTGTTTCACATAGGGTTGTAGATTATTCAAAGATTGTTCCAAAATAATAGGGTTGGTTGAGACAGAATGGCATTACATCATGGAATGTGCAGCTTACAAGGATATTCAGATCTACTATATTGAGATGCTAAAGATAAACAACTTGAGTTATCTCTTCGAAGAAGAAAGGATAACAAGAGTTGCAGATTTCCTAATCAAGATACACAGTAGAAGATCCAAGATGCAGAAGGAAAAGGAGGTTTATTAGGCATAATGTTTTGGAATATGCATGCTTTTCTTTGCTGGCTACCCGTGGGTCCCATAGGCTGTTTGGCCTCATGGGCGTTATTAAAAACATTCATTCATTATTTGGCTTATATAATTAGCCAGTCCACAATGTAATTAATATTCATCGGCTCAAGAATATAATGATAATAAATTGACTAGTTTACATGAAGAGCTATAAATCATTACCTATTCTTCCCCAAGGATAATGACTTTTAAAAGTATACGAGGGAATACAAAGAGTGTAATCTTTAAGTGTCGACTAAAACATCTGATTACACGAGGAACCACTAATGCCGATATTTGTAAGAGTCAATTTGCAAATTCAGTTTCTTATAAAGAAACAACTTCAACTATCAAGCCAAAAATATGTTGATAAAGTTATGTTGCTTTGGTAGGTTCCCATTAGGTGTACCACAAAAACTTTTCCCCAATTTGATCCAACTGGATATTGACACAGGCAATTTCTATTATTTCAATTTCCCTTGAGTAAACTAACTATTCCTTGCTTCAAACACAGGCAATTTCTATTGATCATAGTTTCACTGTTATAATTTCTAGTCTTACAACACTTTTCATATTCGTTATATCTTAAATGTAATGATTACCCTTAGGAGTCTAGAAATGTTATAATTCATTGTGTGATTGTATACTGATGACTGCAAAGATGAGCTTTCTCGGTCTACAATCTTATGTTGTTCTACTTGACAGGCATGATCAGAAATTGATCAACAAAATGGTTCAACATAAACACTCATGAAGCCAATATATCACTGTTAAAATAATATTAATATCTTCTATAATGGTCATCTTCTATTTTTAGCAGTCATCTTAGTTGTCGACTTATTTAGCTATTTAGCTTGTTAAGTTAGCTTTTTATTATTTAGCCTTTTAAGCTATATTTAGCTTTTTAAGCTTTTTAGCTTATTTGATTTCACTTTAACGACTAGTTCTATTTATAGAATATCATCTTGTAACCTCTATATATACGTGTGTATATCGTTCAACGTAATTATCCGATTATTGAATCATTCATTCAATTTATTTTTCATGGTATCAGAGAATGGAAATTAAAATTTCGAAAGTTTTTGTTATTAAAACTTTTTGAAGTTTTTATTGAAGAGATTTTGTAAAATTGTTTTTTTTTTTAAAAAAGAGCAGGTTCTTTTTCTCTTTCTGGGTGGATTTTTTTTATAGGTTGAAAATTTTCCTAGGGTTTCTACAATTTTCGACTAGGGTGTTGACCCTTCAGTTCAAGTCAAAATTTTATTCAGGTAGCAGATTCTTGGTGAGTTTATCGAGACCTCAACTGGGTCATCGTCAGATTTTAATGGGTGCATTGTTTTCCGTGCCTCAATTTTTGAGCTGTCAGATTTGCATTTTGACTTCAAATTCTTGGTGGGTTTTTTGAGAGCTTTTCTAGGTTGGACTCATTTTTTGGGGTGCCTCGTTTTTTGTGCCAACGAATTTGCCTTGGAATTTAAAGACAATCCACGATTTCCGCTAATTCTGTGGACGTCGGGAATTTTAATATCTTCTGGGTGTCATTTATGCTGTAAATCCGACCTAGGGTTTCTGCCCCTATTTTTTTTTTACGTTTGTTTTTTTGAAAAAAAAAACGTCTATATTTTTCTGTTTTGTTTTCAGAAAAAAATTAAGTTTGCAAAAAATTTGAACTTCTGGGTTTCTTCCAAACCTCGAAATTTGTGCCTTGGAATTCATGCCAAAATCCTCCTCCGAGGTTTCAGTTTTTTCAGCAGCTGCTTCTATTCTGATTTTTTTTTAAATCAGATTCTTCTATATTTTGCTTTCACTCGATTGACCTTATTCAACCTCAATTTCCGTGATGGCATCTTTGACCAACATCATGTTGGAACATAGTCAGAAGTTCAGTGGCCTCAACTACAACACCTGGATACAGCGCATGTTATCGATATTTGAATATCGTTGCCCTTATCAGATTGTTCTTAGCAAGGTTCCTCATCCTACAGCAGCAGGTGAAGATCAAGACAAACATGATACGAAGAATCGAGAGGCTATCATGCTTATCAAACTCTCACTCACAGATGATCAACTCCCTCAAGGGCCTTCAGGGAAAACAGCTAAAGAGATCTGGGATCTTTTGAAGGATCTTCATGAAACGTCCGACAAGAGCCGAGCTTTCTTTCTGAAGAATATGCTATTTTCTATCATAATGGATGAGAAACCTTCTATCCAAGCATATCTCACGAAGATCAAGGAGATTTGTGACCAGTTGGAAGCTATAGGCCGAACCATGGTGGACGAGGATATGGTAGTGATCACACTGAAAAGCCTTCCCAGATCATACGAGCATTTCATTGATACTCTCAATATCTCATCTACTAGTGTTGATCTGAAGTTTCCTGATCTCTGCAACAAGCTTCTACAGCAGGATCGATGTAAGCAGCACTTTGGAAGCAACACTAGTTCGTCCACTGAACAGGCCTTCACAACTACAGTTTTGAATAAGAACAAGGGTAAAGGTCAATCCTTCCAGCATAAGGGGCAAGGTCAATATTCGTAGCCTTCAAAGAAGAAAAGTGTACAGTGTAACTATTGTCACCAGTTTGGCCATATGAAGAAAGATTGCAGGAAATTGTTGGCATTCGTGCATTCGAGGCTGGGAGGGTCTCAGGAACAAGAGCCCTGATGCCAACAATTTCCTGCAATCTTTCTTCATATGGCCAAACTGGTGACAATAGTTACATTGTACACATATGATGCAATCCTTCTGTATTGTAGATTAGGAATTCGATATCAAACCTTTGACCTGTCTCCTCTATTGAGCATATCAGTATGTTTGTGTAACTGATGGTTCCCATACCTGATCTGCGTGCCTGATATTTATCATCTACAGTTTGTAATTCATCATCATCGACATTGGTACCTGGTTGTGTCACACTTTAACGTTTTTTGGTGCAACATTAGTTCTCATTCTTCCTATGGAGGAACATTTACAAGAGATTCTACATTTTTTGGAGGGCTTCATGGTCTTCCTTCGTCTCTTTTTGGAGAGGAGTTTGTTGATGTGTCTTTTGTACACGACCAAACACAGAATAAAATACCTAAAGGTACCTTATCCTCTCTTGAACAAAGCTCACGAATGCTGAAGATATCGCAAAGGATCAATCGAGGAAGCTCCAAGGTTCTGTTATGTAGGTTATCTACGTGTCGATAAGCTCTATGTGGTATGATATGATTTTGCTGGAATCACAAGGGGACTTACACTCGACAACCTGAACGTCTGATTTGCTTTGGATATCTCTGGATTGCGAGATTTTACTAGCATAGATTTTGAAAAAAAAAAAAAGGATGAGGGCGAGGAAAGGATCTAATTCTGACACTAAGAATGTAGGAGCAATGAATGACCTTTGATGAAATTCTAACTAAGTCTTGTTTTGAAATCCCAGGACCATCTCCACAAGGTTAGTGCGATCTTCTGAGGAAAGCTCTATGATGTTCAAATCATCGCTACAGGCATAGACACCATCAGGCTGATGCATGTCAATGAAGAAGCGACGATTGAAGTTAAGCTTAAGCTGAATGATTCCAGTTGACTACACAAGGCAAGTTTGCAATCAACAAACTGCTAGTAGTATGGATATACAAATTTCACCATCAATCAAACACATTTCTTCCACTCATCTAATAACATGAAATCAAATCCGAGAAGTATAGAGACCATGCAAATTGTTGAATCAACCCATAGATTTCACCATTTCTTTAATGAATTTTACAAGTCTTTTACAACAACATTTTGGCAACAATCTTTGCCTTCTCTTTCTATTCTACTCTAACTACTATTCTATTTGCTATTCATCATTAGCTATTCTAACCTCTAAGAACTAACTATTAACCTTCTAGCTATTGACTCCCTATTATCTATTCACCCACTATTAGCCTTTACAAATGAGGAGCCAGGGCTTATATAGCGCTTTCAATACAATTCAATGGCTCATATCAATTTGAGATCAATGGCCAAGATTTTACAATGAAAACCCTAATTAGGGTTTGTTATAACCAACTCTATTCTGGCCAATGAAATAATTGCATTATTTGGACACATGTCTTCTCTGGAATATTCGACCAATGGATAACCGGGGTAGGTACATCAAAGTTAGTGTCATCTTTGATGAGTTAGGTACATAGAATCTGGACCCACTGAGATGGACCAATCTGACTGGAGGAGTGATGACTGGGATGCCACCTTGTCTGACACTTGTACCTTGGTAGATATTCAATTTGATGATGCTGAGAAGCTAACTTTAATTAAATCTTCTGAAACTGTCTGCTTCTTCAACGAACCCTTGCTTTAACCTCCTTTGTCTTTGATGTGCAGGATGGATGGTGTACCTTCCCTTAAAATGCTGGACAGGAAGAGGTCTTCCTTGATGATGCTGGACTAGAGAAGGTCGTCCTTGTTGATGTCAGACTGGAGAAGGTCATCCTTGTTGATGTCGGACTGGAGGAGGTCGTCCTTGATCTGGCCTGGTCTTCTTTCATCTGCAAGACAAACCAAAAGATGATTAAGGACATGTAATAAATTCATTTCAACATAGTATTTTACACCTTAAATCATCAACAAAAGATATTAAAATGAAGCTTGCTCAAGATTCTCCCCAAGGACATGCCCTATAAGAATTTCGCCCTGGACCCTCTGGAAGGGTCAGGGGCGAAATTTGCATTCCTGGCCAACTTGGACCTCTTTTCAACGTTACCTCACAACCAGCTCCTCGCCTGGCCCAAACAAGGTGAAAAATAGGAGTTTCAAAAGATTTCGCCCTGGACCCTTTGGAAGGGTCAGGAGCGAATTTTCTTGGTTAGGCCTCAATTACTCCATTTTTTGACTTCAAAATCCTCCAGAAGGTGAGCATATGCTTGTTTTAGTCCAACAAAGTCTAGGGATCCATCCTTTTAGTTTCTCACATGGGCAAATTAGGTGATAATGGGAATTTCGCCTTGGACCCTCTGGAAGGGTCGGGAGCGAAATTCCTTCTTTAGGCTTCATTTTACACTTCCTTTACCTCAATTCATCTTGCAAGGCTTAAATAACCTCCCTCCAATCTTTTCATGCCTTAGGAATCAAAATCTTGTCTTGACACAAAGGGGAAATAGTGATTTTGATGAATTTCGCTCTGGACCCTCTGGAAGGGTCAGGAGCGAAATTCACTTTTTGCTTGCCTATTCACATCCAATTTGACTTTCTTCACTTCATTTTATCTGGATTCCCTCACATTGAATCCATTTCCCAGTTTGGCAACATTGGTTTGGTCTTCACAAGGCCTAAAAGGTCAAATTCGCTCAAACCTAGCCAAGGACAAGACCTATCCAGAATTTTGCTCTGGACCCTTTGGAAGGGTTAGGAGCGAAATTCTCATTTTAGTTCAAAATTCACACTTTTGATGGTCAAACATCTTTCCAAGGCATTCCAAATAGTTTTTCTCACCCTAGTCTAGGCCTGACTTAGCACAAAATTTGGAGAAAAGGATGGTTTTAGTGTTTTTTGCTCTGGACCCTTTGGAAGAGTCAGGAGCGAATTTCTTGTTTTGAGCTCATTTCTTCATATTTGACGACTCTTGGCAATTCAAGGACATGCCTAAAGACACCTCTAATCTTGACCCACACTAGACTTGGTATAAATTTGAGGGAAAAGATAGGCTTTGCACAATTTCGCTCTGGACCCTCTGGAAGGGTCAGAAGCGAATTTCCCTTTCTAGACCAAAATCATCATTCTTTCAATCCCAATATTCTTTGCAAGGTAAAATCTCCTCTCTCTTCGCCTTAGGAACAAGGTTTTAAGCTCAAGCAAGGTTAAAAATATATGCTTGTAAGGAATTTCGCTCTGGACCCTTTGGAAGGGTCAGGAGCGAAATTTCCTTCCTTGGCTAAAACACTCATTCCTCAACTCTTTCAAACATTCCCAAAGGCCACAACATGTTCATTCTCCCTTTCAACATGCCTTGGACATCAAAATTTGGTCGAATTAGGGAGGAAATGAGGTCTAAGTAGATTTTCGCCCTAAGCCCTCTGGAAGGGTCAGGAGCGAAATTTCCCTTTCTAGGCTTGATTTTTCATTTCTCCAATTCCAAACCACCTCAAGAGGCAAAGACATGCTATCTCAATTCCATCCATGCCACAAAAAACCCAAGACTTGACCTCCTCCAATGGAAAAATAGGTGTTTTTAGGAATTTCGTTGTGGACCCTTTGGAAGGGTCAGGAGCGAAATTCACTTTTTGGCTCAAAATCCTTCACTTTTCAATGCTTTCAAACATTTCCAATGGCAAAAGATGTCCATCCTTCCTTTCAAGATGCCTTGCAAATCAAAATCTGGTCAAACTAGGGAAGAAATGAGTCTTAGGAGGATTTTCACTCTAGACCCTTTGGAAGGGTCAGGAGCGAAAATCTTAGTTTAGGCTTGATCACTCACTTTTCCAATTTCAAACCACCTCAAGAAGCAAACTTAGATCATTTTCCACCTAAGGAACAAGGATTAATGCCCAAATCAAGAAGCAAATGAGGTTTATAGTGAATTTCGCTCTGGACCCTTTGGAAGGGTCAGGAGCGAAATTCTCTTTTAGGCTAAAATCTTGATCTTCCAAAGCATCCGACTCCCTCTCAGGGCAAGAACATACTAATTCCTTCTCCATCATGCCAAAGCTTAGCCAAAATAAGGAAGAAAATAAGAGCTACAAAGATTTTCGCTCTGGACCCTTTGGAAAGGTCAGGAGCAAAAATCATGTTTTGGGTTTGATCCTTGACTTTTCCAACTCTCATCCTCTTTGGGAGGCAAACATAGATCCCTCTCCTTTCATTTCCACCTTGGTCTTGACTCTGGCTAAAGGAAGAATGAGTGTTTTCAAGAATTTCGCTCTGGACCCTTTGGAAGGGTCAAGAGCGAAATTCCTAATCTTGGCCAAAATCCTTCACATTTTCACATCCCATCACCTCAAAAACTAGAACGTTGGTCTAAACAAGGGAGAAAATGAGGTTTTCAAGAATTTCGCTCTGGACCCTTTGGAAGGGTCAGGAGCGAAATTCCTACTTTAGGCTAATTTCCATCATTTTGTCACCTCAAATCTCCTCTCAAAGACAAATGTGCATCAAAACCTTCCCATCATGCCCCGGAAGTCAACAAACTTGGTCATGTCAAAGAGCAAAGTGGAGAAAAATGAATTTCGCTCTGGACCCTTTGGAAGGGTCAGGAGCGAAAATCATCCTTGGGCTCAAATCCTGACTTCATTTTCACATAATCTCGTTCAAACAAGCGTTTTTACCTTCATTCAAGCCTAGGAATGCATTAGTTCTAGGTTTTGGTCAAAGTAGAATGTCTTATGGAGAATTTCGCTTTGGACCCTTTACAAGGGTCAGGAGCGAAATTTGACATTTTGGTCTCTCTGTTAGGATCATTTTATGGAATATAACATTTAAGTATAAGGATCTTTCTTCTTTCTTATACTTTAAGTTATATTCCATATATACTGTCAGGATGTTTGAGAGTGGTTTCGGACCTCCAAGAGTTATATTGCAAAATCTAGTCTTTGGAGGATTCTTTAGTTTTCCAGACTTAGTCAAACTTCAGGATCAGGACATTCCAAACTTAGCCAAATTTCAGGATCAGGACATTCCAGACAGCCAAATTTTAGGGCATTTGAAGATCAGGATGACATTCCAGACTTCATCACTCACCAACTTGACCTAGCTCAGAGCTTCAAGAATGATACTCACTCACCAAGCAAGACACAATTAGCAACAAGATCAAAACCAAGCCCTAAGGAAGACTTTCAAAGAAACCCTAATTCTGGGGCCCCAAAGACTCAACCTAGCTCAAGCAGAGCCTGCTATCCAGGTGATCCCCCTGGCGACACTCAAAAAGCAAAGACTAACAGACAAAACTCTAAAACCTAAAAAGCAAAACCCCACAAAGCGAAAAAAGTAGGGGTCCCCATTTGCAATGGGGCGATGTGTGAATACGTAACAACAAAGTTTTGTTTTCACTGGGTTTTCTCATTTTCTCCACTTTACAGAGATTTGCATGTTGTGATTGGGTACCTCATCAAGCCTTGTTGTTGGGACCCAAATTTGCATGTAGTTGCCTTTGTTGCATGTAGCTGCATTCATGCACTTAGCTTTTATATTCAACATAAATACTCATGAAGCCAATATATCACTCCACTCAAGTAGAAAGAGAGGATGTGAATCAGGTAGACCCTAGGTACAAAAAACTGTGGAAGCAACACTAGTTCGTCCACTGAACAGGCCTTCACAGCTATAGTTTTGGATAAGAACAAGGGTAAAGGTCAGTCCTTCCAACAGAAGGGGCAAGGTCAATATTCGCAGTCTTCAAAGAAGAAAAGTGTACAGTGTAACTATTGTCACCAGTTTGGCCATATGAAGAAAGATTGCTGGAAACTGTTGGCATCCGTGCATTCTATGTTGGGAGGGTCTCAGGAACAGGAGCCCTGATGCCAACAATTTCCTGCAATCTTTCTTCATATGGCCAAACTAGTGACAATAGTTACACTGTACACATATGATGCAATCCTTCTGTATTGTAGATTAGGAATTCGATATCAGACCTTTGACCTGTCTCCTCTATTGAGCATATTAGTATGTTTGGGTAACCGATGGTTCCCATACCTGGTTTGTGTCCCTGATCTTTATCATCTGCAGTGAGTGATTCATCGTCATCGACATTGGTACCTGGTTGTGTCACACTTTGACGTTTTTTGGTGCAACATTAGTTCTCATTCTTCCTATGGAGGAACATTTACAAGAGATTCTACATTTTTTGGAGGGCTTCATGGTCTTCCTTCGTCTCTTTTTGGAGAGGAGTTTTGTTCTCACTGGGTTTTCTCATTTTCTCCACTTTACAGATATTTGCATGTTGTGATTGGGTACCTCATCGGGCCTTGTTGCTGGGACCCAAGTTTGCGTGTAGTTGTGTTTGTTGCATGTAGCTGCATTCATGCACTTAGCTTTTATATTCAACATAAATACTCATGAAGCCAATATATCACTCCAATCAAGTAGAAAGAGAGGATGTGAATCAGGTAAACCCTAGGTACAAAAAACTGTGGTTACTTGACTGACTCACAAGTTATTGCAAGCTGAATTGGGCCCATAATTACAAACAAATGCCACACATTTTTAAATTAAACTTGTCGAAATCACTTGAAAACCTAGTAAAACTTGTGATTTGAAGAAAAATCCAACTGCAGCTAATAAGGTAAATTTGATGATCATTTTTCTAGGTCTTGTTTTGATTGACAGTGCTTATGTGAGGTTTGTTTCACTGTGTTGACTTTGTTTAGGGCTCATGTGAGGTCCATTCAGCAGGTTTGTGCCACAAAATTGATGAGTTTTACTGCTATGTCACACTCACGAAATCGCACGGTATTTCAGGGCTGCACCATTGCATGCTTCAGGTATGTGTTAGCCTAATCCACTGGGTTTTAGAATCTTAGATTTTTAATTTGTTTTAAACTGTTAATTTGAAGTATATTATACTATATTCTGTCATGCTTGATATGTTTTACCATGTTTTTAGTAATGTAAATTTTGTGGACTCCTGAGACACCTTGGATTTAGTTTGTGCTTTGAGTACTTAGGAAAACGAAATGGTACGCTTGTGAGGAATCCACCACTTACACAGCTTGTACCTGAGGCCCCTGTTGAGGATGATGCAATTGTACCATTCAGTTCCACAAAACCCACACGGTGGCACCAAACTGTTCTGAGCATTCGTCATAGAAGAATTTATGATTTGTAATTTTTATTGATTTTGAAACTTGAAGTTCATAAGTATTGAACTCATTTTTATCTATATATGAAGAGTATCAATGGTATGTTCCATAAATTCAGATATGCATGTTTTTGAAGAATATTTTTTTAAATTAAAAACTATGTATTTTTTCAATGTTCAATAAATTTGCCACATTTTCCCCAGGTTTTTACCAAGTCCTGAGTTTTTTAAAAATTTGGTCAGCCAAGTTATTGCTGAGTCTGATTTTTTCATGTATAAAGAAACCAAACAATGGAAATGAAAAGGGGTGAACAACTATCGACTGACTAGTGGACTGCTAGTGGCTAGTGACTGTTCCTTGATAGTTTTGCACCCAAATCAAAACATGACAATTCCAAATCTCATGGGGTGATGTTTTATCTGTAAGCAAACCACACACTACAGTTCAAAACAAAACCAAGAAGAAGTAAAGTGTTTTCAACTAATGTGTTTGGATTCTTCATGGAAATCTTTGACCTTTCCAAGAAATAAAGACTTATGTCAATGTTTCTGAACTGTTTCCTAGAAGGGCCAAACACTTGAGTAGAAAGCAAAGTGTTTCCAAGGCAACTTTGTACGTGAATCTGTTTCCAAAACATTTCAAATCAATAGGGTGAAAAATAATTGAATAATCAGATAAATTAATTACAAATATACAACAGTATATAAAGGAATTACAAGACGGTGTTCTAAAAAGAATGAACCATTAATCTAAAGCTTCAACATGAAGCTAAAACACCTATTTGCTAAATAAAACTAAAAAGCTCAACAATAAAAAGCAAACTATGTGTTCTAATAAAAGAAGCAATAGTTGCACTTAAAAGACTCAAAGAACTAAAAAGCTAAATAAGTCGACAACTAAGATGACGAACTAAAAGGCTAACTGAATAATTAAATGACCATTAATCGAACAACTAAAAAGGTAACTGACTAAACGAATTAATTATTCTAATACCCTCCCTTAATGGTCATTGTATCAACTAAGTACCCGGCAGAAGACACTGCAGGTCTTTTGATCACAAAGGCAAGAGCACTCTGCTGCTGCAAAGACCCTCCCAATATCTACAAAGTGTTAATGACCAATAATAGTTGATTCCGTCTTACTGATGTAACCCTCACACGCAAATTACAAAACCCTGAAACCACGATTTTGAGGAAAAATCGATAAACCCTCCAAAGAGCAACAAACACGATTTTGATAAAACCACAAAAGCTTTTGCAGAAGAGTACTGAGCATTGTTTGCTCTAGCAACTCTAAAACAGACTACAAGATACCACAGTTGCAGATGCTCGCCCCAACAAATCTAGGTGCGACCCAAAATTGACTGCAACAAAGTACAGATTTTGAGGAAAAAATCGTCAAACCCTGAAAATTGGATTTCACAAATCATTGTTTTTTTCAAAAAAACAATAAAAACCCAAAGATAGGAACACCCATCATAAATCCAGATAATCAAAATCTCGCGTGAACTTCACGAATTACAGATGATAATTTTTAAGGTAAAAATTTAAACCCTACGAACAATTTTTACGGAAAAAATCGTGAAAACCTAGCAAACAATTTTTGAGGAAAATATCATGAAAACCCAACAATCAATTTTTGAGGAAAAAATCGTGAAAACACACAAACAATTTTTCAGGAAAAAATCGTGAAAACCATAAAACATCACGCGGCAAAACCCTGATTTTTGAGGGAAAAATCAAGCAAAGCCCTCCCATGATTTTTTGTGGAAAAAATTAACAAAACCCAAATAAACAATTATCAAAACCTACAAATAATAAAAAATTTTAAGGGAAAAATCATTAAAAACCTGTGAAAAAATAATCCACGATTGTCACAAAAAAAATCCCTTCGAAAAAAAATAATCACATGAAATTAGATGCCCACAAATTGCGGAAAACCCTATCAAAAAATTGCACGCTTGAACACAAAGCCGATGCCCTCAAAAATTCCCAAAAAACACGAAAATCTACAAAATCGTTTTTTCATTAAAAAACAATTAAAAAATTTCTAGAATAAATTCTAGGTTGCACATCCACGAATTTTATTAAAAAAATCGCCACACCTTAAAGAATCCCATCGACCCGCTCTGATACCATGAAAAATAATTGAATAATCGGATAAATTAATTACGAATATAAAACCGTATATAAAGGAATTACAAGACGGTGTTCTAAAAAGAACGAACTGTTAATCTAAAGCTTCAACATGAAGCTAAACACTAAAAAGCAAACTATGTGTTCTTATAAAAGAAGCAATAGTTGCACTTAAAAGACTAAATGAACTAAAAAGCTAAATAAGTCAGCAACTAAGATGACGAACTAAGAAGCTAAATGACTAATTAAATGACCATTAATAGAACAACTAAAAAGGTAACTGACTTAAAGAATTAATTATTCTAATATATAGGAGGAGAGGGAGTACCACTCTCTTGTTTCCTGCAACTTAGCATTTTTAAATAGATGCAACCAGAAATTCTGTTCAGGTTGCTGCAATATTTTATGAATACAAAAGGTAACTCTCTATGAGCAAGGATAACCCTAGCTGCTTAATATTTGTTGGTTTGGGCACAAAATATATAAAGCTGGTTTAATTTATATATCAAGTTTCAAACTCTAGAAATGAAAGTAGAAAAAGGTAATTGAGTAATAATATTGACAGGTTAGTTGAGATATTCAAGCCTTCTACTCTTCATATGTAATGTATATTATGTCAAGTAAATTGAGTACTTTGGTACAAGATGATTAAGAAAATCAGCTGATTATAGATTAATGAAACAAATCAGTAAGTGAAATTCTTGCAAATGTGGGATGACTTTGCTCTTGTATCTTTGTTGATGAATACAAGAGTTCATAGTTAACATGCAAACTTGTCTCCTCGCCCCATAGAATTGACACCATTACTTCAATACTTGTACGAAAGCACAGAGCCCTTTCTTGTATGTGCTATAAATTAGCAGCATCATTCATTGAATTTAGTAATGATGTGAAACTGAGCTTCATCTCTAATGGAGAAATATACCTATAACATATTGAGAAGCAAAAATAATAGCAAGCACTGGTGCTGAAAAAATGGCATATTCCAAATGTTCTGTGCATTTAATAGTGTCTGAGCAATAGAGGCTTGCCAATAAATTTACAGTATTAAGTAGTTGTTTTCATAAGTCATGATGTGTTTTTAGCAAGATAATTTGTTTGCATCTATATTATGAAATGTAGCATATGTAGTTTGTTCATATTAAAGGTCAAATTTGGAATTAGAGCACAGAATATTATCATTATTAAATCAGATCATATCCATAGCAGGTTATATCTGAATCCAATTTGCACAATTATTTATTAAATTAAAACAAAAAACATAATGTTTCTTGAGTTTCTGGCATAGAGGTACACAGGAACAAGGCAACAAGGTTTTAAGCATGCCAAAAAAAATCTCAAAAACTCTTAAAAGACACCTCTACCTTCTTCTTGCCTTCAAAAGGCCTTCTCAACAGCCCATCTCATTGCCTCTCTCATACTCAACATTCACTCTCATGGCATTAAAAACAGTCTATAGCAAATAATAAAGATGCTTAGAAGGACCTGCAACTCACTACCACCATTCTTACGGTAGACCTCTCTGTTGTACACACGACACCATCAGCACTCTGCAGATCTATTCCCGCATTCTTCATGCAACATGTAAATAGACAAACATGGCAACCAAGAACTTGTGTTATAGACATGTGGTCTGCAGAAAAGGTAACGGAAGCATGGCCACAAACATAATACTGAAACCTAAGTAAATCACAGAACAAAACTCACAGATGTCAAAATCATTCAACTGGGAACCACTAAGACATGTATCCTCAAAAAAAAACATGCAGAATCAAAAACACGACTGGCAACAACAAAACCAAGAGGTACGGCAGATTCTTTTCATGAAACAAACATCAAATCTAGAACAACCTCAGATCCAAAAGGCCAAAAAATCACCACTACAAGGAAGCACAAGTCAAAGAACCAGAAACTAATGAACAAGTCTCTAACTATGATCAAAAGCATGAATGCAACTCTAGATCTATATCCATTCATAATTCAAACAACCCTCATAAATTACAAGCCCAAAAAGAAAAAAATCACAAACTTGCAAAGACACCACAAATTTAAATAGAAAACCTACAAAATGTACATCCATTAAAAATAAATGACATGCCTGCAGCAACAAGCCTCACACAACCACTATAAGAATCTAAATCCAGTGCCATATCCAAAACACCTATGAATCTAAAACCCAAGAATCACATTTTCAATTATGGAATAAAAAAATCTACAACATGCAAACACAACACACCATGAATCCACAACATAATAAAAACATGCATCCAAAGGATCAAGGGGCTAAACAGGAGCTCCAAGTCACAACATACAACTAACTCCACAACCTTCACATGACAAACTATAAGTTCCATACTACCAAATAGGAGCTCCAAGTCACCATATCACCAACTCCAATAATATGAGGGTGAACTCCAAGGAAACCATACCACCAAATAGGAGCTCCAAGTCACCATATGACCAACCCAACAATATGAGGATGAACTCCATGGAAGTCATACCATGAAAGAAGAGTTTTGGGTCATTATATGACCCATTCTGATAGTATGGCACAATCCACAATCAACAAGCACATCTTCTATCTTGAGCTTCTAGAGCTCAAAATTTGTTCCATTGAATCTATCCACCTCTATTCTAGAAGTGTTTATTATAACCATATCCTAAAAAAATATCAACTACAACAGACACTCACTGAAAAAGGGATCATACAGAAAAAGGCCATACTCTAATGGATCTAAAAAGTTAGCCAAACTCTAATACCAAATAAAGAGAAATATGAAATAATTTCTTGCTTAATCCTACAAGAGATGTCACAAGTAATCCTATCTATACAAATTCCAGCAAAATGTTCACATAGTAATAGCTCTAAAGAAATAACAAGAATGAAAGAAAGAATAGAACAACAACAAGACAAACAAACACTAATATACCTTGCAAAACCCCTTTCGGAAAAGAAAAGCCTCAAATGAAACCAATATATTATGAACAATAAGTTGCAATACAATATCAAGCTCCAAGCCTTCATAGGAGATCAACACTCTCAAGCAAGGAAGAAACCATCAAGCTATGGCCTTCTTCAGCAACAATGAGCAGCACTTGTTGCATTCCTCACCAGACCAACCCAAGAACAAATGAAATCCATATTGATAAGCACACAGAAAATGCAAACACAAATTTTTTTCTCGTGGAAAACCCTTTCGGGAAAAAAACCACGGTACATCAATTTTGAATTACTAACTGAAATAAACAAGTGAGCACCAACTCACTAAGAGCACCAACTCACTGACAAGCACCAACTTCTTACAGCTAAAGCACCAACTTTAGTTTTCAAGATGAAACACAGAGGACTGTCTTAACATTTCAAAAGCTTCTCTTACTCAATTAATGTGTACACTTCAACAAAGATACTCCACCACAAATCTGAAAATTCACTCCATGAAACATGCCTAAGAGATTATACATTTCCAACACTGTTAGTCTTCAATCAGCATTGTTGTTACTTTACAAACTCTATATACATTCCTTTCATGTTTTAATGATCCCCCTGCATATTCAACTAAAATGTCTATTTCATTTTTCATACTAGTCGGCTCATAAGAATAAAGGACTACATTCATTCCAAACAAAAACACAGCTCAACCAGTAAAAAAAAACTCCCAAAAAAAACCCTTCAAACATAATCAACTCCTCGATGGGTTTACTAACCCCATTTTTTATTAAAAAATGCCTCTGCAGCTTGTAAGAACCCTGTTTTTTAATTCTGAAAATGCTGCCTTTTGTCCACTATAGTAACACACATGTCCAAAAAAGTATCGAACCAAATACACGAGTCCCTTGAGGACTTTTCAGTTTCTCTCCTTTTTTGTAACATGTAAAAATCTGCCAACCACCTGTAATACTTTCAAAGTTCGTGCTCAAAAAAAAATTTGAAGTCTGCCAACCATATCACACTTTCTGCACTTCCAGAATACGAAAAAATAATACTATTCCGTTAAGCTCCTTCCGTAACTCCAAAACCATGATATTTCATATTCCCAACAAAAATAAGAACCACAATGTCCTTTATAAAAACTGTTGAAAACTATTTTAAAAAACCTCAACGCCAACACAGCTCATGTAATAAACGTTTTACTTTGCATCATATCCAAAACACGTCGTGTATCTTTTTCTTCACACCTTCAACAGCTCACGATAGACATTGAAAACAAAACGGCAACCTACCATTCTTCATTGAATAATTATGAAAAGAAAATTCTGCCGTTAGCACCCAACCAACTCGGATAAATTAAAGAAGTTCTACCGTTACAGAGGCAAGAACAAAAAACAGATCAATGTAACAAAGAAAAACTAAAAACTTTAATGATGAAATTCTGCCATAATAGAAAGCCATGAGACAGCCACGTTTTAATAAAAAAAATCTGCCCACACCAAAAACAATCCTATATACTAACGCACAAAGGAGTGATCTGACTTGGCACAAGTCAACAAACAAACAGCTAGCTGATGCAGACAACCAACCAGGTGAAGTAGACAAGCATCCAGCCTAAGCACACACACAGGCTGCTCAACCAAGCAAGCAAGCAGCTCAAGCAAGTAAAACCTTTGACATCAATGACAAAATGTTTAACACATATATGCCACATCATGCTCCTCATGATAACTCAACAAGCAACTCAAACCTCCATATCCACACACTAAGCTTCACTCCCAAGGAATGTGCACAAGATGATGTCTAACCTCCATCCCAAGCCTTCTATTTATAAGCATCAGAACAACAAGAATGGGAAAACTTAATAAGTTTTATAGCCACCAATAATTAAGGCACACAAGTGAGATATACCTTGGTGGGCACTTGAGTTTGACTCTTCACCCAAGAGTCATTACAACCTCCAAGGAAAGCCAAATGCTCTCTCCAATTCAAATTTTATCTCAATGCAGCCCCATATTAAATGCTTTTTACAAGAGATCCAATTATTAAAATCCTTTCTCCAATGTGCATATTAAATTATGAGCCCATTAATCCAAGTGCTCAATACACCATGAACTCCAACATTAGACACATTTCAACAAGTGCCTACCACATTAAATGTATTTCCAATGTCCCATATGAAAACTACCAAAGAACATATTGCACCCCATAAAGTGTGCCACCCCACTTCAAAGTGGACCACAACTTCACAAAATATTATACATCTTACGCAAAGTGTACAAACACCCCATTTCATATTACTCTTAACCCTAATTAGTAAGCACCTAGAGTTGGCACAGTTCTTCATTTTGAAGATGACGACGTAAAGGAAGGGTGGATGCATGAAGGCCCACTGAAAGATGTTCAATGTTGAGAATACATCTATACTATTGAACCAATGGATTCCACTTTGTCAATTTTCTGGGTTGGACATTTTACAAACCAAAGGGGTGAGGGCAAATTGAGCTACTCTTGCTCAAAAAGACCTTGCTAGATTATCTGTTGCAAAGAGGAATAAAGAGACACCTACAACTTCATCCACTCTATGAAGAGAAACAGGTTTGCCTTTAGACAACTGAAAAAATTAGTCATAGTTCATAATGACTTGTTACTTCAAGATCAATAGACTTCAAAACATTGTGATGTTGAAATTGACGATGCTTCAAAAATTGATGAGGAGATGCAACGGGATTGGTTGGGTTTCATTAGATGAGTTACAATTTGATGAGGGTGACTTAAAGACAAAAGCTGATTTTGATATTGATAGTCTACAATCTACATGAGGTGCCATTAAAAGAGGTCTACCTGTTAATGGTTGTATATTTTTATATAAGATAGTACTATTCCTATTGTTGGAAATATTTTCATATTGTAGTGTTGGGGCCTTCTACTGTAAAAAAAAACAATGAAATTTTTAATTTTTATTTCTGCTATAATTTAATTTAAGTTACCGGGTATGCCCAGAACCTACCTGTTGTGACGTTTTCACACATCGCCCCATTGCAAATGGGGACCCCTGCTTTTTTTTGCTTTTTAGGGTTTGTTTTCTAGGTTTTTTAGGGTTTTGTTCGTTAGCCTTTGCATTTTGAGTGTCGCCAAGAGGATCACATGGATAGCAAGTCCGGCTTGAGTGATGTCGTGATCCTGAAATTTGGCTAAGTCTGGAATGTCCTGATCCTGAAATTGGACTAAGTCTGGAAAACTGAAAACCTCAAAAAACTAGAATTTGCAATATAACTCCTGGAGGTCTGAAACCACTCTCAAACATCCTGAAAGTATATATGGAATATAACTTAAAGTATAAGATTTCTTATACTTAAATGTTATATTCCATAAAAATTATCCTGATAGAGAATTCAAAAAGTCAAATTTCGCTCCTGACCCGTCCTGAGGGTCCAAAGCGAATTTCGCTCCTGACCCTCTCAAGAGGTCCAAGGCGAATCTCGCCCCTGACCCTTCCAGAGGGTCCAAGGCAAAAATCAACCTAGGACTCATTCCTGGCCTTATTTGACCAAATTTTGATTTGCAAAGCATTTTGTTTGGACTTTGGAATTGATTGAACACCTTGAAGAAAATGATGAATTTTGGCCAAGATTGGGAATTTCGCTCCTAACCCTTGCTGAGGGTCCAGAGCGAAATTCATTGTAGATTTTGTTTGCCAACTCGCTTGAATTTGAAACCTTGTTCCTGGCCTTGAAAATGATCTTACCTTGCCCTATGAAGTGATTTGAAACTAAAAGATTGAGCAATTTAGCCTAGATTGTAAATTTCGCTCCTGACCCTCACTGAAGGTCCAGGGCGAAAATGTGGTTCAAGTTTATTTCTCGCTAATTTTGGCTAACTTGTTTTGTGCAAGGTTTCTTGGAGAGAAGATTGGACGTTATTGGATGCATCTGAAAGTTTGAAAGTTTGAAAATTGTTGAATTTTGGGCAACAAAGATACTTTCGCCCCTGACCCTTACTGAAGGCCCAAGGCGAAATTCTCCATGAAGGTCATTTTTAGCATTGTTGTGGTCAAGATGAGGTATTAAAGGCAAGAAGAGCGGTGGAATGAGCATGATGAAGCCCCAAACCCGTTTGAAGACCAAAGGATGAAGGAGTTTTGCCTAGAGAAGGCAAATTCGCTCCTGACCCTCTCTGAGGGCCCAGGGCAAATTTCTTGTGGACACACTATTTTATCCTTTTTTGGACATGAGAATTTATTCATAGCATGAAACAAGATAACATCTTCCTTAGCCAAGGAATTTCGAGATGAAAAGTGAAACAATTTGATCATGATGGCAAAAAGCACTCCTGACCCTCACTGAAGGTCCGGAGCTTGATTTTCAAATTTGCACTGTTCTTGCAGGATCAAAGTGATTTTATGATTGGAAGAGATCAAGGAAAGCATGTTCTATCCGTTGAATATAATTTGAGTGGTCAACAAAAGAGGAAATCAACCCAAAAAACAAAAGGCGCTCCTGACCCTCACTGAAGGTCCGGAGCTAGATTCTGAAAGTACAATTTTCTTGCAAGGACAAAACAAGTTTTGTGATTAAAATAAATGGAAGAGGGTGTGTTCTATCCATTGAAGAAAATTTGGAGGACTAACAAAAGATGGATAAGCTTGAATTTGCAAAATCGCTCCTGACCCTCTCTAAGGGTCCAGGGCGAAAAAGGAATAAATACACTTTCCTCCTAAATATCAAATGAAATCAAACTCAAAATTCCAGTTAAAAATGCCATTTAAATGTCTAGATGAAGTTTTGGGTGGAAAAAAGGAGGTATGCAAGGTCTAGATTGAAAAATCGCTCCTGGCCTGCACCAAGGGTCCAAGGCGAAATTGATGATATCCTTCATTTTTTGCATTAATTGAACGTTGACATTCCTTGAAATTCACCAAAATTTGCTAACTTTGGGGCATTTGAAAAAATTAAAATTAAATTGGCATTAAATAAAGACATTTTGGCATTTAATAAATTGATTTTAGGCCTTAAAAATCGAACTTTTATTGTGAAGGCATTTAAGATTAATTTTTATTAAATTAAAAATGTGGAGGGCACAAGGTCTTATTTTCACTTATTTTGCCAAGTCGGCCCCCCTTTTTTTTGGAAATTTATTTATTTTTAACCTCTTTTTACCAAGTCGGCCTAGGGGGAGCAAGGTGGTGAGCGCTCTATATATATTGGAGGTGTGTTTTTTTTCATCATTCAAATCATTCAATCATCCTTTCAAGTGCGAATTTGGAGAGCTAATTGAAGGTGCAAAATCTAGCTGGAGTGGAGCGAATTTCTAAGTAGTGTGGAGACTAAGGAGGGCGAAATTCATCTTGAAGGCTATTGGAGAGGCGAATTTCTTGCTAGATTGAAGGATAATTTCCAGATGTTTTGAAGATATTTGAAGGCGAATTTCCAGATTTTTGAAGAGGCTAGTGGAGATTATTCTTTTCCAAGCTAGAGGAGGCGCAATTTGTTCAAGAGAGGGCTTTGATCTACATTTTGCCTAGCGAAATTCATCTATTTTTGCATCATTTCTTAGAGTTTAATACTCAAAGAGGAGGTATGGCGAAATCATCTTGACACCATTGTTGAAGATTTGAATTTTGAACTTTTATTTTGAAAATTCTAAGTTTGGCATAGTTAATTAGGAAATGATAACTCAAGATTTATCATGAAGTTTCCTAATTAAAATCTTAAATCTTCCTTTTGAATCCTATTTTCTACACTTCAAGATATAATACTAATTGTGAAATGTTGTGTAGGCATCAAATGGAGATCCCGGAGTTGGAAAATCAAGCCAGATCAAGGACGGCATCCTCCAGCCTAGCATCGACAAGGACGACCTTCTTTGATCCAGCATCATCAGGATAAGGGCGACCTCTTCCAGTCCAGTATTCCAAGGCGAGGTACATCATCATCCTGCAAATCAAGGACACAAGAAGTCAGAGCAAAGGGTTCGTTGAAGAAGCAGATAGTTCCAGAAGAGTTAATTAAAGCTAGCTTCTCAGTAACATCAAATTGGCATCAACCAAGTGTCAGGCAAGGTGGCATCCCAGTCATCACTTCTACAGTCGGATTGGTCCACCTCAGCATGTCCAGATTCAATGTACCTAACTCATGGGAGGTGGCACAAACTTCGAAGTACCTACCCCAGCTATCCATTGGTTGAATTTTCTAGAGAGGACACGTGTCCAAGCAATACAATTTTATCATTGGTCAAGCATTAAATGTTATGTAATGGTTGTAACAAACCCTAATTAGGGTTTTCACTATTGAATCTTGGCCATTGATCTCAAATGGATCTGAGCCATCGAATTGTATTCAGGGCACTATATAAGCCCCGACTCTTCATTTTGTAAAGGCAGTTGGAAGCAGTTAGAGAGTAGTTAGAGAGTGAGTAGTCAATTGATAGAATAGCAATTAGAGTAGAATAGGAGGACAAGGCAAGAAATTGTTGCCATTGATTGTAAACAAACTCCATTTTCATTGAAGTAATGGTGAAGTGTGTCGTTTCTTGCAATATGCATGGTTTCTTGTTGAATCTTCAATCCTAGATGGTAGATGATTAGATGAGTGGAAGAAATGTGCTTGATTGATGGTGAAATTCGTATATCCATACTACTAGCAGTTTGTTGATTGTAGACTTGCCTTGTGTAGTCAACTGGAATCGTTCAACTTAAGCCTAACTTCAATTATCGCTTCTTCATTGATATGCATCAGCCTGATGGTGTCTATGCCTGCAGTGATGATTTGAACATCATAAAGCTTTCCTTCGAAGATCGCACTAGCCTTGTGGAGATGGTCCTGCAATGTCAAAACAAGACTTAGTTAGAATTTCATCAAAGATCATTCATTGCTCCTACATTCTTAGTATTAGAATTAGATCCTTTCCTCACCCTCATCTTTTTTCCATTTTTTCAAATCAAAGCTAGTAAGAGCCTATGTTCCAGCAATATTCAAAGCAGATCAGACGTTCAATCATCAAATGTAAGTCCCCTTGTGATTCCAGCAAATCACATCATACCACTGGTGCTTGTCCACACGTAGAGATCCTACATCGAAGAACCTTGAAGTCACCCTGATTGATCCTTTTCACGATATCTTCAGCATTCAAAGACTTTACTCAAGAGAGGATAAGGTACCCTTGGGTATTTTATTCTGTGTTCGCATGTGCGTAAAAAACACATCAACACTACCCCACACCTGTACTGAGTACGAGTTTGCCTAGGTACACCTGGGTACACCCAGGGTGCATGGGTGTACCCAGGTGTACCTACGGTACCCAAAGGTGCTGAGTGCCAAAAAGTAACAAAAAAGACATTTTTTAACATTTTTTGTAGTTAAAAACCCTAAAAGCATCATTTCACCTAATGTATATCTGTGTGTGGGTGCACCTGCATGTGCGTGTGTGTACCATACCCAAATGTACAGTACCCAAGCAAAAAAAAATTTGCAATTAAAAACCCTAAAAGCATCATTTCACCTGATGTATATTTGTGTGTGGGTGCACCTGCGTGTGCGTGTGTGTGTACCATACCCAAATTTACAGTACCCAAGCAAAAAAAATTGTCGTACCAGCGTACCGGTATCCCATATTGACAACTTGGACTTTAATCAGTGAACATGGACTGTTAAATTCTGAATTTGATCCATTATCATGTATAACTTACAAAATTTTGAGTTTCACTATACATTATTGTTATTGTTATTACTCTTATTATTATACATTGTTGTCCCCTAACATCTCCAAAAGAATGGCCTCCCAAACTGTCATTCCAAAAGGCATCCTACCATCACCTCTCGTCCCTACCTTGGATATGCAATGGAACACAGATGATTATTGGGGTCTATTTCTCCTAGTTAGTGTACCGAATACAATGTTGATCCCAATAAGTTAAATGAAATTCCTTATTTTCTTTGATATAAGAGGAAATCATTCATTCTCATCTACATACCTCTGGTAAAATTTAAATACATGGTTGAAAAGAAATGGAAAAGATGCCACCATCTAACCTCTTCAAATTTCTCAAAATTTTGAGTGTCAAGCTCATCATTCACTTCTGGCAAAAATGCTGCCTCCATTTGATATAATTTGTCCCATTGAATGCCTTTAAACCATGGATGTGCCTAAATAATCAACTTACATTAAGTTAGACAAAAAGCCCAATAGAAGAGAGAATAAACCATATATAAGATAATATAAAATAAAGTAGTTCCCATTCAAGTTAATGCATTATTAAAATAATAGAGAAAATACAAGAAATGTCTCCAACCTTTAATTCATGAGCGCCTTTAGTTCCAAGCCTCTGCTCTACATTGCAAAGCAGTTTACTAATAAGATCTTTTGCCTCTGCTGACAACTTGGCTTCTTCTGGGAATTTAAGGTGAGTTCTCCAGTTCACTATCTGCCATCAAAGAGGAATTCAGAGAACAAGCTGATACAACATTATTTCATTATGTAAGACTAAATTACTACTGAATTAAACCTGGTATATATCTAGAGACAAGAAACAATTAACATCCAGTATCAACATTAGCTATATTTTCAAAACATAGTTACAAATCTCAGTTTACACTTCACAGTCATCAGGATTTTCATGTACAGATGATTCTCTGAAGGCGAGGCAAGCCAGAAATGGAAGAGTCACCAAATCCATAGGCCAAAATTTCTGTTCTTCATTTATAAATTTTCTTTCCTCTGGTTTTTCGCTAAGAGAGGAGGATTCAATACCTTATAATCCATGTCAAAATGTCATTCTATCTTTATTTTGTGTGGAAGGGAAGAGACAGGTGGAAGGCAGATTCAGTCAGTATTTCCACAATAAATGCAGTTTATCGTTAGAGTTGGTCAGTAAGTGCTGTATAATAATTCTGTGCTGCAATCCTGCCCCTCGTCTTTCACCATTTTCATCTTTAGACTTCATTTTGCTGTTCTTTGTTTTTGCGAATGTAGGGTTTTATCATTTATTGGGAAAATTTTAATTAATGTACAATATGACATACACTATCTAAAATAAATTTAAATAACTTAATTCCTGCTGACATCTTAATATGAAAATCAAAACCCTCTCACAATGCTCCTGGAGACAAAACTATGATGAAACCTCTATCATTAGAGTTGGTCAGAGTGTACTGTAAAGTGATTCTGTGCCACAATCTTGCCCCTCTCTTATTTCCATCTTTAGACTTTATCGCTTGCTGTTCCTTTTATTGGGTTGTGGGGTTTATCATTTTTGGGAAAAAATGAATATATCAGACACTGTCTAAAATAATGTGGGCATGAATCAAGTTGTTGGGCCATCAAAATTAAATAATAGATTCACCTGGACAAATCTTTCTCTTGTGAGATACTATATTAATCATCATAAACTGGCATATGAATTTGCTCATGGTAATCCCCTCCATTGACATTTAGCCTCCAAGTCTCATCAGCCATCCAAGGGCATTTCACAGTCATCGCATGATGGTATCTAATCAATGATGTTTCCCATTTCAAACAAACAAAGAAGACTTTGCTACATGATGCTCAACCCCATTCCTTTCTGTGAGAATTTTGATGGTATCTTTACCTAACTAAGAGGCAAATCAAATGCAAAATTACATTATTTCAAGAGAAATCAACTCAGACTGAATAGCAAAGTGTATTTCTTCCTTTTTTTTCTTCTAAAGCCATGCATGTAAAAAAAAAAAAATCAAGGAAATCATATCTGGGGATAGAACATCATTTAGAACCATACCTCTCCTCTTCATCAATGGGCTGACTTGGACTGTCTAAACCATCCACCTCCAAAATTCTCACTTTTTTATTTTCTTCTTCAAATTTCTCTTTCCCTATAATAATGCAACTGGGTTCTTGATATGCATACAAGGGCTCACAATCAAGTTCAATGTTCAAATTTAATTATTGCAGAGATTGAATGGCATATCAATGCAAGGCTAATTCCACTGATAACAAATCTTCATCCCAAGAACAAAGGGCAATGCCTGTAAAGTCACCACAATTATATCTCCTTTTAGCTCCCAAGAACAAAGGCCAATGCCTGTAAAGTCACCACAATTATATCTCCTTTCAGCATGGTAGAATCTATGTTACCAATTCCCTCAGGTGTATACTAGTATCTAGGTCCAGTTTGTAGCCAGTCTGGGTTATGGTACCAGGTTTCTCATGGGGCTCAGACACAATCCACCAAAGTACACCAGCATTCACCCAAGTATGCTCTGCAGCACACCCAGGCAAACCCAGACGTGCTTGGAAGGACCCATGGCAAACCCAGTAAGAACCAGATGCCCAAGTTATCTTTTTTACGTTCTTTTCTTATTCTTTTTTCTTTTCACCTACATCAACTGGTCAACTTAAAAACCCACCATAAACCTAAAATTCACCCTCCAAACGAATTGTTGACTGTTAATTTTATTATTTAATCTAATTTACCAGTTAAGGTTCAAGACTTCAAGTACACTCGTCCAGGGAAAATGTTTTCTGGGGTTGAGTTCACTTTGGGTATGTCCATACAAACATTGTGTTCATTAAAGCCAATTAATAAAGGGCTCATTCATCCAAAAGTTTTGCCCTTGGGAGCTCATGTCATTTTGTGGAGAAGAAATTTGAACCAGTGAATAGACTATCACATGCTTAGCAAGGCAACTATTAAGAACAGATGTTGTTCCCCACATTAATTTTCTTTTTTATCAAATTAAAGGCACTCCCATAGTCTTGAAAATAGATATGTAATCAAGTTACCACCAATTAAGAATTAAGGATGAGTATGTGCCTAAATCAGCATTTAGAACTTGCTACAAGCATTATGAATTTTAGTTATGCCTTATATGTTAAGAATACTCTACTTGTTTTCATGAATTTGCTGAGCAACATATTTAAATAACATTTGAATCATTTTGTTTTGGTCTTTCTAAACAATATATTAAAACACTCCAAGAAAGGAAAGGGGCATGAAAATCAAGGTTGGCTTTGCCACACAAAAGAGAAATTAGTTATATACCAATCACTTGAAAATTATATCTGAGCAGAAAATCTATTATTTAGGCCAAATATTGTCTACAAAAGGAATTGCAGTTGATCCCAAAAATGATAAAAGCAATCATCGAAATGGCCTGCTCCTAAGAATGTACCTCAGGTAAGAAGTTTTAAGCACCTCACAGGTAATTATTGGAAATTAATTGAAAATTTCTCTAATATAGCCAACCCTATAACATTTCTCAAATAAAAGGGCAAGACTTTGATTAGAATTCACAATTTGAAAATTTTCAAAAGCTGAAATGGATTTAAACTACAGGTCAAGTTTGCAAGATCCAAATCCTAATGGAGAGTTTGTAATATGCACACATGCAACCATAGGTAGCATTGGGGTATTTCTACATGGAATGACATGGTAGAGATATTTGAATCTAGGAAATTGAAAATGTGTGTTTGTGTGTACATATAATATGTCCATTGAAATATTAAATTAAATAGATGATTATAAAATCATATTATAATAGATGATTGAGATGGCAAAGAGTGAAAAAAAAGCAAGATAAAAAGCGCAGGTGAAGAAAAGAGATAAGGTAGAAAGAATATGTGTATGTGTGCGCGCATGTGCGTGTGTGTCATGTGTCCATTGAAATATTAAATTAAATATAAGATTATAAAATCATATTCTAATAGATGAGATGGCAAAGAGTGAAAAAAAAAGCAAGATAAAAGACAGGTGCCCAAAAAAAAGACAAGGTTAGGAGAATGTCAGCCTCTCATATGGCAAAATAGCACAGCCCGAGAATCTCAATAAGGCAGAGAATGACAGCTCCAAGAGATCACTAAGAGAAGACAACCCAATCAAGTTGGACTCCCCAAAGATAATCAGGAACTGGCAAAAAAATTGGAATAAGCAGTAAGAAGTGCTTACAGAATCGTGTTCATCCCATGCAGAAGCAAAGGCTCACAAGCTTTTAGTCTCTAATGTAAATATTGAAGTTCACGATAAAGTGTAAAATCCCACACCAAAATGGCTCCAGATTTTTCTACCTTTTTATGCTTAAGGAATTGAAGGTTTGGTTTCTGTTTGTAGATTTCATTTATTTCTGATTTCTGTAGCAGATGTGACATATAACGAATGTACAACTTGCTATGCAAATAAGACTACTGAACCAGCATATAATCACTGTAATTTCGTTTTGATGAACAGCAGATTAAAGAATATAGCAAAGATTAAACCTGACCACATATATTGCAGAAATACTGGAACACAATTAAGAGCATAGGTCTGAAATAATCTTATTAACAAGCTGTAGCGGTATATCTGACACCATGAACTCACGGTTTATGAATAGCAGCGATAAACAGTGACATACAAATAAGAGCCAATGGCACCCTTCTTTCCACCACAGATTGTTTATCACAGAATATAGCTAACCCAACTGTAGCCCCAAATGTCTTGCAAGAAGTTTTGGTTGGTAAAATACTCTCAGGACCTTGCAGAGGGAACATGTCCAGCAAACAAAGACCATGTCCCACTTCAAGTCACTTGACCTGCCAATGAAAAGCATTATGCCTAACTACAATGCTCCTTCAACTTCATGTCCAGCTTCATTCCTTTCAGCGCCCAGCTTTTCCACAGTCATGGCTAGCGTATACCTCTACGTCCACCATAAATAGAGTAAATCTCCATGACCAAGCAACTCTTCACTTGCTCCTTCAATATTCCCAAGCAAATCGATTGTTCAATGATTGGAATAGTGGCACTTAACTTAGTTCAATAAATATTTAATAAAGTCTGCTTCTGAAGAAGAATCCACACGTCCAGAATGAATAGATCAAAAATCTCCATAAAAGGCATGAACTACCAAGCAACCCATATATATGTAATATTCTGCAATAAAAATTTATAAAAACAAGGTGACCTTCCTGAAGCTGAAGACAATGCACTATCCAGAAACTTGTCTTTCCAAAGACTTCACAAATTTTATTAACTTCAGTTGTTCATTCCATGCGAGAAATCTGAATGACCTCTCCAGCAACCAGCTAGGGTAGAATCTTGCACTACAGAAACCAGTATCCCTTAGGGTTGCCGTCCTAGAGTTCCTGCTTCCAAGAAGCTCCTCAACATCATAAAAGAGAAATAATCCAAGCATAGCATAAGGAGCTCCAAAAGCGTTCTTTTATAATAACCCCAAGAAGCCTCTTGATAGACTTTTGAAATTCCCACACTTTTTAATAATTCATTAAGTCTCCAAAATAAAGTGACTTTAATATTTCCCCTTTATTATTTCAGTGTTTCACTTAAGTCACTTACCCTTAACATTACCCTTAAAATGTACTTGACAAATAATATTAAATAACTAATTTAAATTATTCCCTTACTACAAACTTTAGTCTATGGGAATAATATAGGCTAAATGTCTATGGGAATAATATAGGCTAAATGATCTCCTGGGCTACTCGAAAAGGGAGATTACATAAAATCCCACTTTTACTAATTCTGGACACCATGACGAATCCCTTTAATGAGGCATTTAAAAAGAAATTATTATTGCCACATCCGTTGCAATATGACCTCCTATAGACAAGGTCAAAGCTTGGATAAGACAATATTGAACGGCCTACCCACAACCAAGCATCAACATTTCAGAACTAGGGTTTCTACAAATCACTTTTCTATCAGAAAAGCATAGGGATAAAATTCTAAAAGGAGGCAACTAACTCGTGAACAATGTCGGAAAGTATGCCTGCATGATCTCCAATCTTCGATATTAGCTGAGGAGGTGCCCCTATGGACCCAAATGTATAAATTGCTGCCAAAATATTGATCTGAAATGTCTTAAGAGAAAATGCAACACTTTAGGGTCATATACGTTTACTCCAAGCTATATAGACTCTTAGGAATTAACTTCTTATGTCAGGATTTATGTTTAGATCAACCTTAGCAAGCTATTAAACAAGTGTAGTGTCGAAAATTGCATACCCCTTTGCAATTCCACCAACAGTTTTTTATCCACTTTAGTTTCCATTCCCCTAGCATTTGTGTAGGCTCATTTCAGCCCTTTGCATCAGCCTTTCCCCTCTCAGCATGCTTAGGACACCTTTTCCAGCACCTATCTTTCAACTTCAGTTTCGTGTTAGCCGCATGTCTCTCTTGCCACTCGTCGTTTTTGAGCATGATTCATCTGGACACTAGCACGTCATGCAGACGTCCACGCACCACGCATTCATCCCGCAACATCTTAACGTTCAAATGTTGGTTCTATGCGTTTCAACACTTGTCACCTACCTTGGTCAATGGAAACAGTTCAAAATCTTTTAAACAGATCACTAGCCTCTTCTTTCCCTCCTATTCTCTCTTTTAGAATCCATCTTCTCACTTCTAGCAATCTCTCTAGCTCTCTAAAACTCTCTTGGTTCTTTCAGCAATCTCTAGTGCTCTCTCAACTCTCACAGCTTTCTCTTGCTCTTTGCTACAGCTATCTCTAACTTGTCACAAAACTCTTTGTATCTCTCTTGGCTTTCTCAAGCCTTGCTGGTAATATATTTCTATCTCTCTTGTGCCTTTGAGCATCTTGGGATTTATTACATCCCCTATCTATTTGATCATTTATCATTGTATCTATTTATCTTTTAATCTATCTATCTATTTGGCTGTCCGTGGAGGTGGAAACACCAAAGCGGGGGTTTGACTAAGGTAAACCCCTATACAGCTCCAACAATTTTCCACTTTTGTATCTGTGTAGGTTTTGGGAAGGCATTCAACCGTACGGAGGTTTGCTATATTTATTTGTTATTCATTTCTTTTATTTAAATCTTCATTATACTTTTGTGTATCTCTATATATTAATATATAGTATTTGTTGGTATATTTCTGATTCTGGGTTTCTCAAGTTCTCTGGAACATAGAGTTGGGTTTTCTCTATTTCTGAGTTTTCTATTTGCAGTCTGTACAAGACTACAGCGCGCCGCGCAGATGTCTACGAACAGCGCTAGCATCCTTGACCGAGACACTTAGACTCTGACCGAAGACTCTATCGTCTGCTCTTTGCATTTTTGTAATTAGATATCTTCACTAGTTGAAGATATCTGAAGGTATGTTGTGAAATTGGCTCTCAAGGGAACCTAGTTCTTCCTTTCGTAGGGTCACTTTTGCACCACTACAACAAGCAATCAAATTATACTCTTCCCTATGCTCTTGGACACAAGAGCACAGGATTATGAATGCTCAAAGATGTTTTTTTGTGTTGGCAAGTGGGGCACACAACCAAAAAGTGTAACAAAGACAAGTACTACTTGCGAAAACCTAAGCAATTGAAAAACGTCTAGGTGGTGTTATTCTCGAAATATGTTAAGTCCTCAATTATATTCAGTTTTCACTCCATTTTGTAAGGCAAGTTCAAGCGATGAATTTTCATTATAAACATTTAGTCTAAAAAAGTGTAATGTCCCTTAGGGAAAATAACTGGAAATGCCCTAGTTATGGGTCCTAGTAGGGTTGAAAGTACGTACCTTACTTTCTGCTTGTCCAAACTTGCAAAACCAGGTTAGAAGATGCTATGAATTATTGAAGTAATTAACATATAAGTATATTCAGAATTAATTATAAACTAAAATTAAGGTAGCAGTGCCAAATACTAAATTATAGATTAGGAATAATGGGAAAATATACTAATGTAGGGTGTCTTATCAACAGTTTCCCATACTCAGTACTACCATGTAGGGTGCCCCCATAGCAGTTCTCCCTTCCTAGTGATCTTGTAGGGTGCCCTATAGCAGTTCTCCCTACACATTTATCATGTAGGGTGCCCTCCAGCAGTTCTCCCCACTTAATGATCTCGTAGGGTGCCCTATAGCAGTTCTCCCTACCCATTTATCAGGTAGGGTGCCCTATAGCAGTTCTCCCCACTTAATGATCTTGTAGGGTGCCCTATAGCAGTTCTCCCTACCCATTTATCAGGTAGGGTGCCCTCCAGCATTTCTCCCCACTTAATGATCTTGTAGGGTGCCCTATAGCAGTTCTCCCTACCCATTTATCAGGTAGGGTGCCCTCCAGCAGTTCTCCCTACTTCTCAGGGATGGATTTGGTTCAGACTGTCATTAGTAAATATATTATTATCAATGTTCGTGTCTTATTATCATTCTGTTTATTATCAGTTAATTTCCAGAATATTTACTCATATCAATTTCCGCCAAATACCAATTGTTCAAATATTTGTCATGACTTAATTCACTGTATATTTTACTCTATTACCCTTATTTTCCAGTCATGTACCGTATTCCCAGAATGATTCAATACGTATTTAATTTATTACTGTTATTTATGAATATTCAGTGACTAATATTGATATTGCAGAATGATTCGATATAAATTAATACTTCTATTTCTAAATACGTCAACAGTATGTTAATATCCAAAAGTGTTATAGTGTTTGCAGCATATGAATTATCAGAGTATTATATAGTATATTATTACAGACTAAGAAAATGATTTAGAATACTATAGCGTTTGCACAGAATATCATTTCAGATTGAGAAGTGACATGTATATATCGAAAGGAGGACATGCTCTTATATAAACATTATTAAACCTTCATTATTCGGTCATACGTATGCATACCTGTACAGACTGTGGGCCAGTGTGTGGATATGGGCGTAGTTTTTTGTCTTTTTTTTTCCTTCCTTCTATATCTCTCAATTTGAGGGAGAGGTCACGCATCTTCATCATGTATGCCCTTTGGCAAGAGACAAACCCTTTCACCATTAGCACTCTTTGAAAGAGTGCAATTCTTCATTATTTCTACCCTTTGAAAGGGGGACAGCCTTTCATAATCAGATCTGCACTTATTATTTAAATCAGATCTACACTTCTCATTTCCAAATTATCCCCCCCTCAAATGAGGTTCTCTTCTCCCTTTTATATCTCATTGTTGAGGGAGTCACAACTTTTCCTTTCATGTCTTTTGACTTTTCATTAACTTAATTAATTTTTAATTAATCATATTTAATTATATTATTTTATATTTTAATTTTATTTTTTAGGTTTAAATTTTATTATTAAATTCTATTTCAAGGTGGGGACATTACAAAAAGTTGATTTTGAGTCTCACATGTTTAGTTCTAATGACCCTCAAATTGATCAATCCAATTGTTCACAAAAGCAAATTGATTGCCCTTCTTAGAAGTTTTCCTATCCCAACAACCAATAGGCTCTTGGGACTCCACAATAGGATCTTTTAAACTCTTAGAACTCCATTCTTGGGACTCTACAATAGGATCTTTTAAGCTGTTGTGAGCCATTCTCCCAATTGATTTCATTATATTACCCTTGCCCTAGGGTTGTCTAGTAAAAAATGCTATTATAGCTATTCTGTTTCATTTAGTGGTTGTGCAAAACTTTTGAATTTGAGGCCTTGGGAAGAAAATTTGTCCCGCAAAACCTTTGCTCCCCCAAGTTTCCAGGATGGAATGGCAAATTACGAAGGGGCACATTTCCAAGATGGTTTTTTTAAGGGCACTTTTTTGGGGATGGTAGGTTACAGTTATTAAAATAATGAAAAAATAATTTAAATATAAAAAAATTTCATATATTCATATAATAAAATTGATCAAGCTTCGTAATAGACATTATAGGACCTTTGCAACAATAAATAATTAAATAAAAATTATGATTTCTGTATGTGTGTGTGTGTGTGCATGAGTTACTAAAGACATCTCTGATTGGGGTGTATATTCAGATGAAAGATTTATTATTGAAGTTGTCTTTAAGCCTTCAAGACTGCATGTTCTGGTTGAGTAAAAATTATATATATAGGAGTTGGTGCTCTTTCTATGGGGCTGGATACCAAGTGCCATTGGGGTACTGGCTATAGTGCTTACAAGCCTAGCTATAAATGACATAAAAATTCAAGTTTAGACATTCATATAATCATAATGTATGAAATTTGCTATTCAATGCAAAATGTGCACTGGTTCAAGTATATCAGCAATAAAAAATAGAAATTTCCAATTTCATACTTGAATTTTTCATTACAACAAAGGGTGTGAAATGTCAAAAATATAAATGAAAGTGTAACAATGGCATACATTTCTTACAACTGTATGCTTTCATTTGACATGTGAATGGTTTAACTTTACAATGATATGCAATCATGCTTTAGCTGATTCCACACCTTTATGCTCTCAATTTATAATTGTCTGCTCTCTGACAGCTCTATGCAGTCATAGAATTGCCCAGTGATGAGAAGGGTGAATTTGTATGTTGCCATTCAATAGAGAAAAAATTTCATTGCATAGTTGTATGCAGTCCCTCAACAATAGTAACTTTCAATAATTACAAAAAACTGACTAAATGACTCTTTTAATAAATAGATTTTATGTCTAAAATTTAGAAAAGGGGATGAATCCCTGATTTTCCTAGAAGACAGGGTTGTCCAGGTCATTCCCTGAAATCCCCAGCACAGTAATGGGAGCAGAGGACTTGGGGATGGACATGCATCCCCATGTATCACAGAACATAATCCTTAAGCTTTTGCTCACAAGTTTGTGAAATAAAATGTTGTTACAACAATGCCAGAGAATAATTTCCGACATATACAAACTATTGACATTGTGATTTTGGATGACCTTGACAGCTACCTTTGCACATGGTTGAACTTTAGTTCGTCATACCATCTGAAGAGTAATGGGCAGTCTGAAAGGATGAATCAAGTATTGAAGGATATGTTACATATTTTCATTATGGATCAGCAAGATAAATAAGAAGACTACCCTTCATTTGGTGAAATTTGCTATAACAACATTTATCATTCTTCAATGAGAATGGCTCCAGTTGAGGCCTTGTATGGTCACAAGCGTAGAACCTAACCTAGATAGGATAGTTTGGAATATTTTGTGACAAAAGGCCCTGAATTGCCTCATGAATATGACACCCATATCAGCACTATTTAACAAAGGCTCAAGGAGGCCTCAGGCAGGTAAAGGTGCTATGTTGATCTCAGCACTAATTTGCTATAACAATATTAATCATTCTTCAATGAGAATGGCTCCAGCTAAGCCCTTGTATGGTCACAAGAGTAGAACTTCACCTACATAGGATAATTTGGAATATTTTGTGACAAAAGTCCCTGAATTGCTTCATGAATATGACACCCCTATTGTTGGTGTTGGAAATAAGCCACACCCGGACCGACGATGGACTGGTCCAAGAGGGGCCAGTAGCTCAGTGGTAGAGCACTCCAGTAGCGTATGGAAGGTCCTAGGTTCGAGTCCTAGCTGGTCCATGTCTCAACATGGTATCAGAGCCAGGTCCAGGCTAGGAGCCCCAAGCACACGAGAGGTGTGGCTTAAGGGGGGGTGTTGGTGTTGGAAATAAGCCACACCCGGACCGACGATGGACTGGTCCAAGAGGGGCCAGTAGCTCAGTGGTAGAGCACTCCAGCAGCGTATGGAAGGTCCTAGGTTCGAGTCCTAGCTGGTCCATGTCTCAACACCTATCAGCACTATTTACCAAAGGCTCAAGGAGGCCTCAGGTAGGTAAAGGTGCTATGTTGATCTCAAAAGAACTCCCAGAAAATTACAGATTGGAGACAAAATATTTCTCCAAGCTAGGTAAAGGTGCCATGTTGATCTCAGCACTAATTTGCCATAACAATATTTATCATTCTTCAATGAGAATGGGTCCAGTTGAGGCCTTGTATGGTCACAAGCATAGAACTTCACCTAGATAGGATAGTTTGGAATATTTTGTGACAAAAGGCCCCAAATTACTTCATGAATATGACACCCATATCAGCACTATTTACCGAAGGCTCAAGGAGGCCTCAGGTAGGTAAAGGTGCGATGTTGATCTCAGCACTAATTTGCTATAACAATATTTATCATTCTTCAATGAGAATGGCTCTAGTTGAGGCCTTGTATGGTCGCAAGCATAGAACTTCACCTAGATAGGATAGCTTGGAATATTTTGTGACAAGAGGCCCTGAATTGCTTTATGAATGACACCCATATCAGAACTACTTACCAAAGGCTCAAGGAGGCCTCAGGTAGGTAAAGGTGCTATGTTGATCTCAAAAGAACTCCCAGAAAATTACAGATTGGAGACAAAATATTTCTCCAAGCAAGACTGATAAAATGCTCAATTAAATTCAGAAAAACCTCAAAACTTGTTTTGACATTTGTTTGTCCATTTGATATAGGGGCAAAAAATCAGTCTTGTGGCATATAAAGTAGCCTTACCACCCTCGATCTATCATTCATGATGTTTTTCAACTTCATATAGTGTTATTGAGAAAGTATTGTTCTAAGTTCTAACTCGTGATATGTGTTTCATTGGTATAGGTTATAAGAGGAAGGTGAGGACTAAATCTGGGCAGAATCAGTATGGATTTTGAACAGCCACCCCATTAAGCTACTGAACAGAGACATCTGCCAGGTAATGGTATAGTGGAAGAAATTTGATGAGTATGGTGATACCTGGGAGGATGAGGCAATTATTTGTACTAAGTATCCATTCTTACTGGACAAAATACCAGACCAATTTTTTGTTAAGGAGGAGGATATATTGTCCCCTTTCCCAAGAACTTTTATTATTTAGTTATATTAAGACATTAATTAGATTACCATGCCATTATTTGTATCTCAAACAATTCCAAACACAATATTATTGGTATGTTGCCCAGATTAAATAAATGATTGATTAATATTGGAAAATTTTCAATATGAATGACTAAACTAAGTGATATTTAAGTTTTAATAAATACAAACAAGTTTTTACTTTATTGTTTTTCCAATAGAAGTTACTGCACTTTTGACATATGTGTAAATGGAAAAAGGGATGGAAGACTAGCTATGTCAATAGCCCAACCATGGTTGAAACAGTTCACAAAAAATTGCCATGACAATAGATTCTAGTGGGTTTAACCATTTCTGTGTACGTCTAAACTTTAATTAATATGAGCTGCAGCCATGTGTTCCACATTTTTACAAAAATAAATAAAAGTTATTTATAAACTATTCCCATTTTATAGATCCAGATAAATAAATAAATGCTGTTTTAAATCACTTAGTTTGTTTATGAGAGAAATAAAAAAGACAATTTAAATTTCCTAGAAAAGTGCAACCCATTTGAAGGCAGAAATAAAAGTTGTTTTAAAGAGCAATAGAATAACTGAAGAATGATTCGAGTTGTCAATCCATGAGCAACTTACTCATTCAAATTAGTTATTGAAATGAAAAAACAATTTAGTAAATGAAGGTTCAAACTGCAGTTAATTACCCATGCAAATTTATTATTGAAATAAAGAAACGGTGAACTAAAAGAGGATTCAACATAGATGTTTATCATATGAAAGACTGGAAAAATTATAAAAGATGAAAAAAGGAAAAGGGTCAGTGCTCCCTTGCATTGACAGAAGGCTGGCTTGAGAAGAAGTTGATAGAAAAAATTGTGCAAAGGAAGGGAGGCCAACCAACAAAAGGAAGAGGACATTCTCAGTTCTTGCATAATCCTTTGTATCAAAGTTTTAATACTCGGACTCGCCACGGACTCAGCAAACCAAAAATTGGACTTGGACTCGAACTCGCGAAAGACTTGGCAAGGACTCGGCAAAAAAAAACCGTAGTTTTTCAAAAAAAACATAAAGAAATTAATGCATTTAGAGAACATAAGAGCCATAATTGAAACATTACACGTCCTATGATCTCCAAACACTAATATTTGAGATTTCATCATTCATACTCATAGTTTCAACCTCTAAAATGTATAATAGCAGCATAAGTTTATAAATGTTTACAAAATTACATATAATGATATGTCCAACTCCAAATGTGAAAATCAACAATGAACAAACTAAAGAGAAGGGCTACATCTTCCTCTTTGTATTTCTCCTAATATAGCTCAATTTTGCAGGCCTTGAGCTAGAAGTAGCAGCAGTGGGTGTTGTGGTATCTAAATGGTGAGATGATTTAATCTTCTTTCCTCTCCTATTTCAAACCCTACAAACCTGTTTTCACCAAGAAAGAATGCCAAATGAATGAAAAAAAATTTAAAATTTAAGCTTGCTGGGCGTGTTTTCTAGGTCACGCAAGTCCAGTCAAAAGACTCGCGAGTCCGAGCAAAAGACTCATGCGAGTCCATGAAAGACTCCCGAGTACTTGGGAAGGACTCGCAAGTCCTTGGCAAGTCGACTCGTGAAGCCAATGGACTCGCGAGTCCATGGCAAGTCCACGAGTCTTAAAACTATGCTTTGTATTGACATATTCATTGTGTTTGGTTATAGAGAGTGATTCAATTGGAAGTGGTTTATATTCAAGGATTAAATATAACTATTTTAGAGTAAGCAACAGTTAAAATAGTTGTTGTAATGGATGTTATGTAGCAACTAGATACTTAAATCCCACATGCTAATTATGCTAGAACACACAGTTTCAAATAGAAAAAGGTGGAAGCAGGATATCTATAGCGCATGTGAATGGAAAATTGACACAAGGCCACCATCTTGTTTAGGTCAATCCATGGAAGAGATGACACTACTACATTGGCTCTTGAGCCACATATCTTTCAAAAATTGTATGTTTCATTTATGGAAGATGTAGAGAGAGAACAACTGATATCATGAATAGGGGGAACCAAATAAAGTAACCGTTATCCATGTACAAAGAGAAACACATAAAATGATCAATGTCCATTTATAAAAAGATTCAAAGACAGAATTATGGCCCCCTGTTGTGACGTTTTCACACATTGCCACGTTGCAAATGGGGATCTCCACCTTTTTCACTTTCCTTAGTGTTTAGCTTGGTAGGTTTAGTAGCTGTTCGCCCTTGCTTATGAAGGGGATGAGTTTAAGGATGTAGTTGTATCAAACTCGCAAAGTTGCTAAGATTGTCAAGATGCAAAAAGGTTGTCAAATTGCAAGTTAGAAGGCATTAGGGGTTTGAGATGGCATGAGCTAGGGTTTTGATGTGAAACTTGACAAAGGCATGAGTTTACTCAAAAGATTGATCTTGATAAAAGTTAGCTTAACAATTTCAAGTTTGTACAAATGAAGCTTTGATGAAGTCAAGATGCTACGAATGAAACAGAATTGCAAAGCTATCTAATTTGGCCGATCAAGTCTCAAACTGCAAAGCTACTTAAATTGGCCGATTAAGACACAAAATTGCAAAGCTAGCACAACTGACCGATCCAACCATCATGTTGCAAAGGTCTTCAATTTGGCCGATTAAGTCATGAGTTGTAAAGGTGTCTTAAAAAGCCGCCTCCAATCAAAAAATTGCAAAGGTCAAATATTGCAAAGGTCAAAAGTTGCAAAGGTGCCTTCAAAATCTACCCGAGCTTTCCAATGCAAAGGTCCTTCAAAAAGCCGCCTCAAATCAAAATTGCAAAGGTATCTAGAAAAGCCGCCTCAAATCAAAATTGCAAAGGTATCTAGAAAAGCCGCCTCAAATCAAAATTGCAAAGGTATCTAGAAAAGACGCCTCAAATCAAAATTGCAAAGCAAGTTCAAATCTCCGCCAAGATTACCAAGCTAAAAAAAGCCGAAAATGAGAGCAAAATAAGGAGGTCGATCTTCCAGGATGAGCGCTCCCCAAACAAAGAGCAAATTAAAATGTTTTTCTTTTAGGATGCAAGTCAGCCTATGGGGGAATTGGAATGAAAAGACACATCCTTAGCCCTCAGCACCTATATAAGGGAGTATTCTTGTTCATTTCAAAAACAACATCCAAGAAGCGATTTGATAACCATTTTTTATCATTACATTTGATCAAAATTCACTTGAAGGCAATGATTTTGGTTGAGAGAAGATTTCAAGATCAAATTGAAGACATCCTTTATCTACTTTGAGGGCAAAATTGTGTAAAAAAGTTCACATTGCGTCAAACCTATAGCAAGCACAAAATCAGACATTTAAAAGTGGACGGTAAGTGAAATTAGTATGTATTCTATGTATTTGACACACTTTTGTTTGCTTTGCAAGCAATTAAATGAGGAATCAAGGACAAGTCAACATCAAGATCAAGCTCGAGTCATACAAAGCAGAGATCAAAGTCAAGACCTTGGAGCATGAAAGAAAGATAAATTTCATAATGATGAAGGAAAGTTTTACTATCTTGAATTCCCTTCGGGAATCCAAGAATCAAAGACTGTACATCAGGTGCACTATTCATCAAGTGTATAATGAACAAGGGAGAATCAATCAAGGTCATTACACAGTCTACATCAAATATGATCAAGGAAACAGATAGTTTCAGAAGAGTTAATCAAAGCTCGCTTCCCATCGTCATCACATTGAGCAAATTGGAAAATGTTGAGTATCAAGAGATATTACTCAATACTCATTCATAATGATGAATCAAGTCTACAAGCAAATTGTGATGGCATCCTAGTCATCATTCCACCAATCAAAAGAATTCCACATCAGCAAGTCCAAGTTCAATGAATCTGCTTCATTTCATGGTAGAGCAAGTGACACATGGCACCTCATCAAATACTATTTTATGTACCTAACCTCAATTCTCATTGGTTAGAAATCAAGATGGACATGTGTCCAAATTATTGTAATGATCTTATTGGCTAGAAGAAAGTTTGTTATAACAAACCTTAATTAGGGTTTTCATGTTGTAAATCTCGACCATTGATCTCAAATCGATCTGAGCCTTTAAATTGTAATGAGCTTTCTATATAAGGCTCAATCTTCTCATTTGTAAGGGTGAAGAGAGAATAGTTGATGGGTGTTAGATTGTTAAATCATTAGAATAGAAGTTAGATTAGGAGAAGGCAAGGATTGTTGCTAAAATCTTGTTGTAAAGAGCATTTGATTTTATTGAAGCTCTGGTGAATTAAAGTGTCATTTCAACAAGTTGCATGGTCTTTACTTCTTAATTCATTTGCTTTCATGTTGACTAGTTGAACGATAGAACATTGTGCATGATACATGGTGAAACTCCTAATCCATACCACTAGCCATTTGTTGATTGCAAATTCGCCTTGTGTGGTCAACGGGAATACTTGAAAGAGCTTAAATTCAATTGTTATTCAATCATTGATATGCATTCAATTAATGGTGTCTATGCTTGATAATGATTTGAAAATCATCTGGTGTCTATGATTGTCCGTCGTACCTACATTCCTAGACTTCCTCAACCCTTTCCCTTTTGCCCTTTTTCTCAAACTCAAGCTAGTTTAGGATAAAAATCATCACCAGATTGCAACATCAGATGATCAAGTTCCAGCAATTCAAGCATTCATGCACAACGTAGGGCCCCTTGGAGTAACAGCAATCACAACAACCAATTGAGCTTATCCACACATCATGACCAGACATTGAGGAATCTTGGAGTTATCTCAAGTGATCCTTATGCGTATCTTCAGCATTTGAGAGACTTTGATCAAGAGAGGATAAGATACTTTTGGGTATTTTATTATGTGTTCGCATGTGCCTAAAAAACACATCAACACCGCCCACCATGAACAGACTTGGATTGTGTTATAACTTAAATAAGATTGTGTAATATTATTTTAATAAGATTGTAAAATCTCTTTATTTTACAATCTAATATTATTTAAAACATTACGAGAGCTTCACAATAGAGGTGTATGTTAAAGTCAGAGGAAATAGTACTATAAAGCCAATGCAAAAACACCAAGTGTCTGTTAAAGTCAGAAGAAATAGTACTATAAAGCCAAGGGAAGTGAAGGTAAGGATGAGTATCATTTTTTTTATCAGTAGCCGCACATTAAGTTGTTAAGAGGGCAGAGCAAAACTCTGAGATAGTAAACTTATCGTGATAAATTCTCCCGAGTAGAAAGAGGTTTAGATGTCAAGATGTTTAAGAAGATGCAGAGAGACAATTCTGATTTGGCTGAGTGTTGTTGACTCGAAGCATAACTAGATTACCCATATTGCGAAGCTGGTCACTCATTCTGAGGGGAGTCAGATGAAAAAGCAGACACACCTCCTCTGGTTTGACTGCATGCTCAAAGTAGATATTGAAATGCCCTTAAAGGTCACCTCACAAACACTCAACCCTACATATCTTAAGTTGCAATAAAATACTGATGCATTCAATTGTAGGATGATACTAACATGTTGTCTAATATATGCTCTATTTCATTATGCTAACATGTAGGCTATTATCTAGACTAGAACAACCTGCCTAGAGGAACAAAGGAGACATATTTTAATGGAAAATAGTCTCTGTAGAAATGAATATGATATTCAAATACTTGTTAAATTGAATGTTGTCTTTTGTAATGTGTATGTTCAGTGCCAGTTGTATTGAATTCTCCAATCCATTAACCAAGAGAAATTATGTATCTTGGTTACTTATTCTAGCTAATCCTGAAGTAGTTGTAAACAATTATATAAACCATTCACATCAACATGATCCAGCACGCCCTTGTCTGTGAATCTGAACCTACTAAGACATGTAATCTGAGGATTCATCTGAAAGGATGAAATGAGTCCTAGAGCTTTGATAAAGCCCATTTACTTCTGTTGAAAATTCATGTTGATCTAAATTGGATGGATAAATTGAATAACCATTGTAATGGATTAATTTATATATTGTAATATGGATTCTACAGCTACCTAAACAATGCCAAGATCCTGTAGGCAGTTTAGCTGTATGGAAAAAGAATCTAGATGACTACCCCTCCTTGTTTAAGAAATTAATCCATCCACACGATTGATAGATTTCTGTGTAGCTTACCTGACTGTAAATATATTGATTGGTCTGATATGCTTAAATATGTAAGTTCATGTTTTCCCAATTGATATACAAGGGCCCCATTCTTGCCTCATCCCTGAGATAATTACCAAACAGTTTAACAATCCAGGGGTGGCAAGCTCTAGCCACATATCCCTAGAGATAATTACCAAACAGTTTAACAATCCAGGGGTGGCAAGCTCTAGCCACATATCCCTAGAGAAATCTATAGTAGTTTTTCCCGTGAATTGTTTCTTTTGAACCGCAAAGCTGAAATCTTGATTAACCCAAATTCTATAATATTTTGCATCCCTAATCTCCTTTGACCTCTTCTATCAAACTTTTGATGAGATTGGCTCAAGAAAGCTGAGCCAAAATGATTTATCAACCCACTTGAGACCCATTTTGTATCCAACTTTTGAAGCCTTTGCCTTAGTTTTCCTTCGTAACTGGTTAAACAATGGTCTAATCTCCCAGTTAGCATCAATACAAAACCTTGGCATGTTACCTTGAAAACAACACTAGATTACACTAGGTATTATCTGGATGTCATCGTCATGAAGGTTGAGTCGTATGAGGTGGACATAAATCTTGGAAAGTAAACTGGCCAAGAGAGCCTTTTTGCATTCAAATCTACTTCAAACTCCATTTGGTATAAATTCACCTTGTTGTTCCCCATGCTAGATTTGAAATAGAATTCATCAGGGTTACATACATTCCATTCCAATTGCCTGAGTTTCTACCTTAGTTACTTTTAGATTCTAGACAACATCTATTCTCAAACTGTCGTGGCGTGCAATTGTGCAAAGCATCCATTTTACATGGTGCGAAACCATGCCACCTATTGGATGCTCGCATAGGAAACTGTTCAATACCTTGTTGATATTTTTTTCATTTCTCTTCTTGATGTCAAGAGTTTATAAACAGGGTTATAGGGGATATTGGGTCTGAAATCATTTCTAAGCTCCTCCCCTATCATTTCATTCCTGAGTAGTCCGAAGCAAATACATCAGAGTTAACCACAAGAGTACCAAGTTTTGAGTTGTGAGTGAATACCCATAGTGTGTAATCCACTCAACCTCATCCAAGCAATTACCTCAATGTGTCCAAAATAGTGCCAAATGAATGGAAGGTCACCGTTGGGAAATGTGTCCCTTCTAGTTCACCATGCCATCAATAGAACTTTTCTGCTTCGGCAGCTTCCTATACTTCAAATCCAAAATATTTTCAAAATAGGCCCTAGGACATATTTACATCATAAATCCTTGTCAGACCTCTTACATTTTTTTCCAAGAAGCACTCCAAACCCAAAAGTAGAGCCGAAACTGTAATCAGTTCCATTGAAATCTCCTTTCGGATCTGATCACTAGATCTTGAATGACTTCTGAAGCCCTAGAGCTCTGAAGAAATAATGGAGCTGACATTTGTCTAAATCTGGTTTAAAGTTCAAACAAATCCAGGATTCTAAGAAAAGAAATTCCAATGCATGTAAATGGTGCCACATAGTAGTAGGTCCTGCTAGGTCATAGATTTGTCTAAAGTCAGCCAGCCTGAAATTAAAACAAGCATATTTCACATTAGGCATGATTTCAGAGAAAATTTCAAGCTGTGAAGGATATTTCATGTGTGAAGACGAGTCAAAGCCTAAGATGTTTGGACTCCACATTGTCAATTCGATTCCAAAGCCTTAGAGTAAAGAATAATCAAACTGGCAATAATATTTAAGATGTCTTGGAATCCGAATATTGTAACTTCAATTCCAAAGCTCAACTAAGGTCAAGTCATCCCCGAATTTTAAATCAATAAAACTAGATGTAATAGATTTAAGTTGAAATTGGACCTAAAACAGCCCATTATTGAACCCCAAATCCAAATTTGAGGTCTGATATGTCAGTTCAAGTCAATAGAAAAGTTAACCCTGGTTTACTAGCAGGTAAGTATTGCATTTTCCCCCAGCAAAGCCTTTTCTCCAAACCCATTCCTATGAGACATTGGAGGAATCCTTTGAGTGCCATATGAATAAGACATCTTCATGTAAAGTGGCCCCTGCCATAAGATTGCCAAACCATCTCAAAGGATTTGCAGATCAACAGATAATCATTAAGTCCATCCTATGAAAATCCCATATCTGAAAATATTTTAGCTGCAAAACATGGGAGACTTTTGATAATCCAAATTTAATTCCCAAAATGTTCAGATATAGCTGTTTGGCTCTTAAAATTGATTTCAAATTCAAACAGATGAGAGTAATTTGACCGGATTGGTGAGTGATAACTGGAGTTTCGTTACTAGAATATCCAAGTAGCATTCTAACCAGCATTATTCTCAGCATATCAAACCATATTATGTTGAAAAATTTAACTGGAGATAATGAATCATCATGGCTTATGTAGTAGTGCATGGGTAAGGCCCTATCCTGACAAATCTGATTCGTTTTTTTTCTAAATGAAAAGATTTCAAACACAGGTATATAGGAGTTCTAAGTGTGAGTACAAAATTTTGGGTCACTGATGCACATTCACATAATTGACAAAGAATTCAGTAGTTATATTGTTAATGTTTGGCCAATCCCTAGCTTCAGAAAATGCTCTAATAGTTTTTAAATGGTTAATGAATTAGTTACGAAAAACTTTAAGAAAAATTCGAATATGTTAAATTTGAGTTTCTCACACTTTCCACAACATCAAAAGAGCTAGTACATGATAAAAGATGCATTTACCTTCCGACAAGTTGCCATTGGTTCATCAGAATAGAATGGTGGATAACCCACCAACATTTCATACATAATAGCTCCAAGTGACCACCTGATCAGACAATATTGTAAATAAATCAAAACCCAATCTCTTTAGCTAAATAGTCTAGCATAAAAATCTCTTTAGCTAAATAGTCTAGCATAAAGCAAAAGGGTTACTAGTTCAACCATTACAACATCAACTTACCAATCACACTCCATTCCATAACCTTTCTTCAATAAGACTTCAGGGGCTATATAATCTGGTGTACCAACAGTTGAATATGCCTGTGTATATAAAACAGCAAAAGTCAATGCCCAACTAAGATAAAAGGGAAATGAAATAATTTCTAAAAGTTTTGAGCAAAACATATTGTACAATACTTATCCATGTTCTCCGTGTTTTAAAGCATATGCCTGATTTTTTTCAGTTGTGCATAAATTGTATTATTACATAAGACAAAACTCGATGAATATTTAACATTGCAATTCAGAGAAATTACAATGATGAGAAATAAATATGACCATATTTAACTGAAATGATGATGACACTGTTGTTGAATGACAAATTACCTCCAATACCACACAAGTTAAAGCAGGCTATTTATTAAAAAGGCTTGAACGATGGCAAATCATCTTTACACTCATTTTTTTAATAAAAAAGTAATAACACAGTTAATAAATAATTGATGATGCATATTTCCTCATTTAAGACTAGGACTTATATATCCTGACTCAACTCATCCTAAAGAACTAACCTTCTTACACAAATGACAAATCTGAACTAGTTTAATACCACAATGGTTTCAGATTTTGATTACTTCCAACTAAATGAACACAAAATAAGATCAAGCCGTTTAACGGATTTCAAAAGAAAAATATAAAGTAGGTTTCTACTACAACAGTGCAGGAAAATATAAAATTACAAATCAAGCACTGCTGATTATTTTCTGAATATAAATTCTATTTTGAGCACAGTAACCATTTAAAGCGGAGGGTGCCAAATTTAGCAAACAACTAAAGTAAACCAATCCAAAGTTGTAGAGGATAAGCTACTAAGTGAAAGCTTTTCTAACAAAACAATAAAGATCATTTTTAAGTAAATAAGAATTTCAGCAAAACAATTGAAAAAGGCTACAATTTGATTGCTGATTACATGGAAGGGCATCAATACTTTGCTTCTGTTAAATCCTATAAATTGATATTCCCCAGCACTCAAAGTGCTGCAAGAATATGACTGGAACGTGTCTATTCTGATTGATTTCACAAAATGACTGCTAATAAGCATTTCAAGTTTATGACGTAGATTTAGAACTTTACTCTTCACACTGTCTCGTAGAAGTGTGTTTGTCACAATCCTTAAGATAATTAAGACTTATGCAGCAAACAACCAATGTAATTTCCATTTATAGTGCTGTCAAAGATTTCAATTGAAAATGACTTCATTTTAGGTTGGGTTTGTAGGATTTAGTAGAGCCTAAATGACTGCAAGCCTTTTAATCAAGGAACTACTCTTCCATAACATTCAAATTTGAACAATACAATGAGACAGCTCAGTCGAAAATGATAACAGCAAGAGCATTCATTACAGATTTCAGCTGAGATTTTGAATATAATGTTCAATCAGTTTAGTTGCAAGCCAAGAGATATTCAAATAATCTAAGAGAAATAGCTACAGCGACTCCATACCAAAAATTGTATATTTCACAGAATATTCTTTTTTTAAATCAAAGACCTTTTTAAAAAGTAAAGGTAGTTTTTTAGATTACAGGCAAGCCAAAAACAATTTTGGTATATGAGACCCCCTTGTAGAAGCCCATAAGGGGGTTGGTTTCTCTCCATTTACCTTGTAAGTTACATTAGTCAAAATTCAGATGAGGCATACATTACCCTAATGGTAACCCTTCTAGATTCAAAACTTATCCCTTCTTTATGCAATTCACAAGCCTTCCCTTTAGACCTCCTATTTTAGAACAAGTAAATCACATCTAGTCAAGTTCCTTTGAGTTACAAATGCTTGTGGTTTCTCTCCATTTACCTTGTAAGTTACATTAGTCAAAATTCAGATGAGGCATACATTACCCTAATGGTAACCCTTCTAGATTCAAAACTTATCCCTTGTCTATGCAATTCACAAGCCTTCCCATTAGACCTCCTATTTTAGAACAAGTAAATCACATCTAGTGAAGTTCCTTTGAGTTACAAATGCTTGTGGTGTGCCATTGGATTACATAACTCTTATATGGGTCCCATGTACCTTGTTTACAAAACCTAAATGTGTTAATGAGCCTCCATATGTTAATGGGCCTACATCTGCAAGTTACCTTTTATTAATATATGGATTAGTGCCTTCTTGGATCTCTATAATTACATTACAAAGAAATTTCTTTTTTTTTATGTCTTCTAACATCTTTACATATTGGCATTCATTCTCTTTTCTTGTGGAGTTTACAAATTTGTTCAATGTGGTGCAACATGTATAATTAAGGTATCGAAGCTTAGGGTTTGGTCCTTTACACAAAGTAGTGCGGAGATGAGGCAATGTTTCATTATGTACCAGGTCACAAAATTTTGTTTTGTAAAGGCTCCTTTTGTGACCCAGACATTTTTTGCAAGCAAAGAATATATTCTCACTCTAACTTCTACATTTCCTATGGAAATAGAAGGTGTAGTTCGTTTGAAAAGAAATGAGCATACGTGTCTCTTTTACAACAATATTTTGTCTACATATGTTATCAAGGGTTTCCAAAGGAAGTCTTGTTCAATACAGCATGGTTCAGATTTCATTGTATATTTTATTCTTTACAAAATCTCATCAAGGATCCATTTTTTGGCTTACTAAAATATTTGTTTGTTTACCTCCACCCTACATAGCAGTGTACCTTTGATTAAACTCTTAGCTAATCTCCAAGTGGCAATAGAGCGAAATCTTTCCATTTAGCACCATGAGTAATGTGAGATCAAGCTAGGTGTCCTAGATTTCATTTTGTACTTTCCAATCAGTTAGACATGACAGGTTGGATGGATGGAGGTCCCACATAAGCGTGAAGGGTTAATGGCTTAATGTTATACCCAAAGCCCAAATAAAATAGGAGTGGAAATTTATCCAAGTTTTCCTTTGAAAGCTTTGAAATTGAAATGGGTATAAAATCAGATGTAAAACTAGTTAATGATCCTTTTTGGATTTGGATGCCAATAAATTATCTCGGTTGCTTGGATATACATTAGTTTTAGTTAAATTCTTGGGGACTATGTAGCTAGATGAGATTATGTGTCCACCACATTCATGCAAAAATTTGACACTTGATTTTTGCCTGAATTACTTGAGTTGCCCTAGAGAGAATGCTAGGTAGCTAAGTGTTGTTTGTGGAGACTAGATCCTTGCAAATAGAATCAAGCTATACCAGTTTGAAGAAAGGGATTGCATATAGATCCATCGTGCACCCAAATTCATTAAAATGCACCCTATGTTGCTTCAAAGCTAGTTTAGAGACCAATTTTATTAAACCCATTAAATGTCCCATCAGATTTGGATTAATCAAGGTTAAGTCTGTGACCCTTAATTAATAATTGCTTTAAAATGATTAATCACAATAGAGTTCACTTGAATTTCAGAAAATGTAGAACAAGATTTAAAATAGAGTTTGGGTCGAATTTCACTTTAGCCAAATATTTGGAGTTTAAATTGTATTTAAGCTCTGAAACTCAAAAGAAGTTGACATTAAAGTCAAAATCTAGTGCCGTCTATGAAAGCGTCCAAGTTATCCAATTAAGACCCTTGCTTAACATCAATCCTTTGAACCCTAGAGAAAATTGGTGAATGTTGAATGGGAAGTAAGCATTTGAGTAAACTTGATGATCATCCAAAATTTTGTAAATTGGGTTTTCTTGGGGCAAAAAACAGTAAAGTGACTATACTATCATCCTAGTTATCTCCTGAAAGCTAATTGGAGTTTGGCTACTTGACACAAACTGAGTAACACACTAACCAGAAAATGATCGGAGCCTGAGATGTTAAAAGTGAAACCACTAAATTCAATCTACAAGATAAGTTATCGAGGATATTAATCTGCCTTTTAAATTGATAAAAAGGGGAAAAACTAGGGTGATTCTTAGTAGCCTGGTTGGGGTGCTGCATCCTTTGACATAAACTTGATTTAATTTCCATATCAGGTTTTGGAGAAAACCTTTAGTCCAATGACTAAAGTTTAATACATCAATTGATGTCACGTAGATAATTTTCTTTCTTATGATTGGCAGAAGTAATATTTTGAATCATTATAAACTCTACTTCCTAACTGATTTAGGTTAGTGGGAGAATCAGAGACATAAAGGTGAAAAGCATACAAGAACTACTCTGATAAAGAATTGAATCCACTAAGGACATCGAATCAGATTTAAATTGACCTTAGAAATAACTCCTTCACTTTTCCAAAACTTGAACCCTAATGTAACGCTTATCTATAAATTATCATATCCAAAGGGGGCATCAGAGGCAAAGATAAGACAAAGAAACTTAAAGTGCCCCAGTATTCTCTTGGACATCATATTTTATCAAAAATAGTCAATCAGATTTAATAACATTTCCCTTTGGCTGAACATGTCATACACTATGGCTTATTTAAAAACTATGGTCAAGCAATTGAATTGGCCTTCAAATCCCCCTTGGTAAGGTAGCCAATGAAAAGGAAATCAAGTTGAAAATGATAATGCATATAAATATCTTTGAACTCTAGACCTAGTCTCTTAATAAACCAGATTTCAATACCACAATGTATTAATTTTTTCATCGAAAGGCCTAGACTTGAAAACCGCACAAACTTGGTGCTATTTTTAAACTGGACTTCACCTTTCTAGCTCATCCATAGTTTCATGTCTGTGCATACCCAAACTACATAGCAGAATGTGAGCTAGTGAGATGATGACATTCATCAACCATCGCATCACCATCCTATATTGCATACCAAAGGGATTTGAAACTAACCAGAGTAATAAGACAACACTTGGCAATTGCTCGCACCATCCCTTGGATTTTAATACCTTCCAAGCTAATTAACCATAATACCTAGGCATTGACTAGACCACAACATTCAATATGTTTAATTGGTTTTCAAAATACAAGTTTGAGACACAAAAACAACCCCATGACATGAAGAACCTAGAAACATCATTCTCACAAAGTGGTTAATTTACTTTTTAAGTTCAAGAAAGAGAAAAGATTGAATGAAAGCCTCTAGCTGTCTGATGGTGCGAGATTTTTTCATGTTGCATCATTCCACATTCTAGGGTCTATTCAAATGATAGACAAATTTCTCTAAGCCAAGCTCCAAGCTTGAAATTGATTACACTACAACCCAAAGAAGTCTCAAATCCTTGTACTTCCTAGACCAGAAAAGTAAATATTTCTACACCAAGGATACAATGTCAAGATGCTTCAAGAGAGATGTTTGTCTTGATCTTGCTCAAGGCTATTCATACATGTGGCACAATCTCAGCCCATGATGTTTTATGCTTGGTATAAGCTGTTTACCTCACTGGGTAAACAGGAAGAATACAGAAATCGAACAGTAATGCACAATGCAATTACAAAAGAAGTACCAGAATAATCTTTCCATTAATGTCAAAGGATGTTCATATTATATCTGTCGTACATATTACATGTCACACGACTAACATTACATTCCTCAACACCCGAAGGTGGTACAATATATGACTGCCGAAGGGGTGCGACCCAACCGTCGCGACTCTAACTACCTACCCGTCGGCTAACTAACTATTGATAATTAACCTTACTAACTATACACTTTTTCCCGATAACATCATCCCCCCCAAAAAAGAAGTCGTCTCCGACGACTAACAACAAAATGGAGACAATGTAATATAAATATACAACCAAGTGAAAGTCAAGGAGGGGGCTGAGGAAGCGTCCCTGAAGTCGAAGGGTGAGATGCGGGTGGCTGGGCCGCCAGGCAGGCGCGGAGCTCATAGACCTGCTGGGTGCGTGCCGCCACATCCCGCTCTGCTACCAACACCTTCTCTAAGGCAGTCTTCACCATAAGCGCAGCCTCCAGTAGCTCCCTCTCCTTGGTATCGGCGGACTCCGTCATGCGAACCAACTGAGCCTGAACAACATCTAACTCCTGCTGGATGAGACTCCGCGCACCCTGTTCCTCTGAAAGACGGGCGTCCACCGCAACCTTCTCTGCACGGGCTGCCTCAAGCTGTGCGACCAACTCTGATCTCTCGGCTGCCCACGAGGCTTGTTGCCTGGCCGTGTCCCGCTCCAACTCCACTCGAGCAGCCTCGCGAACCGCGGACTCATGCTGTGTCTGGCGTAAGGTATAGTAGGCCTCCCTATAAACCTGCTCAATCTCCCGGACGAGAGTCGTCACCCTACTCTCCACGACCGGCTGAGGCACACGCCAAGCCTCCAACATCGCCTCCGTCTGGGTAACTGGCCACCCTCGTGCCTCAAAACATGAGGTAAAAGCTGCGGGACCGCCCTCTCGCATAAACTGGAGGACCTGCTCTAATTCCTCCACAACCTGCTGTAGAGACCGTGTCTGGGCCGCGGCCACCACTCGCCGGCCCCTCGTCACCATATCTGCCAGATAAACCTCAATGTCCTCTCCCTCTAGCCCCGATGTAGGTACAGGAGGCCCACGTGGTAACTCAAAAGTCTCCTCAACCACACCAACTGCATCCCGCTGGCCCAATGGTGTGTCTCCCGCCCCCTCAAGTGTAGCAGTCGCCTGCTCTGAGCCGGTAGGAACACCCTCTCCAGGGACCTGTCGCTCTGCCTGCGTCTCCGCCGAGGAATCCTCCAGATCCACCACCTCAGTGGGAGGCTCTCGCCGAGGTGAGAGTACAGCTGCTCCTACGGGTGGCGTCACTGTCATCTGGAATCTCCGGGTCAGCCAACTCCCCATAGCCGCCACTGATGGAACTGCACTCAACACCTCCGACCCTCTCGCCCCCGTGGAGACATGTCCCGTGATGGGCTCCTCCAACAAGGAGGCCGCAACCGTCACCACTGCATCGGATCCTACGACATCCAGTCGCACCTGAGGCTCCGTCTCAACTATCTCCTCTGCCAGGCCTCCCTGCGGTGGTCCACACAACTCCGCCGTGCTGTCAGTACATGCCTCCGCGGGAATCGGTCCTGCGGCTGGTATGACGGAAGGTGCTGCGGCCGGCTGCATGGGCCTGAGTGTAACGGGCGTGCGGCTCTGTCCAAATGCCGGAATCGAAGTACTACCCGCGGACGGCCCCACAAGTGTGCCAAGTGGGAGTGTGAGTGGTGCAAACAACACTCGCTCTCCGGCGGGCTCCATCCTCCCCTCGTCTGTGGCCCTACTACTGTCGTCCTCATCCTCTGAATCCTCGGAATCCTCTGCACTGCTAGAAGTTTCTCGCCCACTATCTGGTTCTGCTGCGGTGGTCTCTAACACCCGTTTCCGCTTCGCGGAAGAGTGTCCAATATCCAGATGTCGCCAATGCATGATAGGAGGCTCACCCTCCGCCAAGGGTCCCTGTGGCCGTACCTCCAACTCAGCCTCTGGCACTGCTTCTCGCGTAGCCTCCAAGAACAGTCCAATGGCATAGTGGGGCATGTAAAAGGTGCGCTGCTCCATCATCAAGAAGGCGCACATCCGCTCGGATAACAAGGTAGCCCAATCATAGACGACTCCGTTCATCAACCCGTTCATCAATACTATCTGTGGTAGAGCGATGTCTGATGCCCTACCCGACCCTGTCAACCTGCTTTTGATGACGTCCATAATACATCGCCAGTGACCCTCTGCGACAAAGGACCTGCGCATCCCACGACCCTTCGTGGCGTCTACGATGCTCGCCAACTCTGCGGGGGTCAAGTCTCGGGACACTCGCTTAATCCAATGTTCTTTTTCTTCCCGTGTCATCTTCTTCGGTTTCAAGTCCACTTTCTTGCCATGTATGCCTGGGATGCCAAATACTCTGGTGAAATCTGCAGGTTTGAAGGATATGGTGATATCCTTCTCCAAATACTCAAATGTGCTCGTCCGTGAGCGGCTATCAAAGGTATCAACCATATACCGCAATGCTCCCTCGTACTCGCGAATGGCGAACACAGGCATCCGTATAGCCCATTCTACCCCTGCTCGGCGGAGACTTGTTTTCACCAAATTATCATCCGGCGTGTCTTGCCACCATTTCCGACATTCCACCCCATTCAATCCCTCAAAAGTGATATTCTGTGAAGTGGAGGTGTTCTTCCCTCGTACAGTGGACTGCTGTGGTGTCTTTTTCTTCTGCCTGGCTTCCATTGTGCCACCTGCTATTCGAACACCTGAAGGGAGAATACGTGCATCCGGCTTCTTATGGCTGCTATCCTGCAATTGTTTTTTCCAGTTTCTTTTTCCCGCAGACTCCATTGACCTGCTAACCGCTTCTTGATTTGCCCTTGTCGGATGGAAGGCACCTAACTACCTCCTGGCAGGTAGGCCGTACGGCTGTAATCCTCAACTACCTCCGGCTAATAAAATGCTCAAAACAAATCTTCGTCCACCTCCCGCACTACACTGCACGGTAATTTTGAAAAATCCTTGCGGCTGCCAAGTTCGGTTCAAGCCCTTTGGGCTTATTCTGGTTCAGCGACTGATACTAGCAGCTCGCGGGGTGTAACATGCGAAGGTCGTTTGCCAAAATACAACACGCCCTAAGCCTACCGTAACTCCACGGGATACCCCTTCGGTAGGCGGCGTTGTTTCTCCCTTCGGTAGCTTCGTTTTATTCCCCTTCGGTTCGGCGTGGCTGTTCGGTAGGCGTGGCTGTGCGGCGTTTGTTTCCCTCCCTTCAGCGTTTTATCTCCCTTCGTTCGGTAGGCGTGGCTGTGCGGCGTTTGTTTCCCTCCCTTCAGCGTTTTATCTCCCTTCGTTCGGTAGGCGTGGCTGTGCGGCGTTAACCCTGTGCGGTGCCTTTGTCTCGTGCGGTGGCTTTGTCTTCATCCGGTGCCTTTGCTTCGCGTTTTGTCTTCGTTTTGCTTGTGCGGCTTTTATAAATCTCCGGACTACCACCGCACGGTGGCTTCCACCTACGGTGGTGTCCACCGTCGGTGGTGCCACCGCACGGTGGCTTCCACCTACGGTGGTCCCGCCGTCGGTGGTGCCACCGCACGGTGGCTTCCACCTACGGTGGTCCCACCGTCGGTGGTGCCACCGCACGGTGGTGTTCACCGTGGGTGGTGCCACCGCACGGTGGTGTCCACCGTGGGTGTCCACCTACGGTGGTGCCACCGCACGGTGGTGTCCACCGTGGGTGGTCCCACCACGTGGCCACCGCACGGTGGTGCCACTACGTGGCCACCGTGCGGTGGTCTTTTTCGCCCTTTTTCTAACTTTTTTTTTTCATTTTTTTTTTTTTTTTTTCCAATGTTTTTCAATTTTTTCCTTTATATATTTTTTCAATTTTTTTTTTTTTTTGAATTTTCTAATTATTTTTTTTTTTCCCTTCTTTTTTTTTTTTTTTCATTTATTGGCTGACTGCGACTGTGCACCTCCTGTCGGGCTACTCCTGTGCGCTTCCACCCTCTGGTGATACACTTTCAGTTTCGACCCATTGACGCCCTCTGGGATTACCTGTCCATCGAGGGTCGAGAGTTTGACGGATCCGTTGGCGGCGACCTCTTGGATCCTGTAAGGGCCTAGCCACTTCACTTTGAACTTGCCGGGCTTAATCTCGTTCCTTCCGTTATACTTTAGGACTAATTGGCCCGGTGTGAACCTCGCCCGCCGAATGTGTTGGTCATGCCAGTATTTCCTGCGTTGTTGGGCCACGTCTGTCACCCACTGTGCCATCGTCCGTCTTTCATCCAACTTATTTAAGGCGTATAGTCTCTCTCGAAGGCTTTCCATGTCACCCAGTTTGTTGTCAATGGCGATTCTGAGACTTGGCACCATGAATTCGATCGGTACCACAGCCTCCTGGCCATACATCAATTGGAAAGGTGTCTGCCCGGTGGTTACTTTGTAAGTTGTGCGGTACGCCCAAAGTACCGAAGGCAGACGCTCTTCCCAGTCTTCCTTTTCCACCCCACAGGACTTATAAATTACCGACACGATGATTTTGTTGGTTGCCTCGGCCTGACCGTTTGCCCTGGGATAGTACGGACTCGATAGAGAATGAAAAATTTTGAACTCGGTTGTCAGTAGTCGAACAATATGATTTACAAAGTGCCCTCCTCTATCACTTGTCAGTTGAATCGGTATTCCGTACCGGGTGATAATCTGTTCATAAATGAATTTCGCCGTGCTGACGGCGGAGTTGTCTGCCAACGCCCTGGCTTCCACCCATTTGGTCAAATATTCTGTCGCCACGACAATGTATCTACATCGTCGGGCGCGACTCGGTTTTAATGGACCAACGAAGTCTAACCCCCATCTTTCGAACAATTCTTGAGCATGCGCCGGGTTAAGTGGCATGAAATCTCTTTTTAATGGTCGCCCAGCACGCTGACATGTATCACAACTTGTCACCCATTCTCTGGCGTCATTATGCAGTGTCGGCCACCACAAGCCAGCTAGTAGGACCTTCCTTGCTGTCGTATCCGGTCCCATGTGCCCTCCAGCAGCCCCTTCATGGGCTTCTCTCAATACTCCTGGGATTTCCTCTTCCAAGACGCATCGTCGTAGGATCTGATCAGGTCCCATTTTGTAGAGAAGACCATTTATAAGTTGGAATGTTCGGCTTCTTAATGCAAGTTTCCGTCTTTCACCTGGTGGCATTTCCTTCGGAAATTTTGATGTTGACAGATATTCACCCACACTGGTGTACCAATGAGGAAGGATGGCAATGCGGAAAAGATGGGTGTCCGGAAAATCCTCGCTAATGCCTTCGGCCGGCTCTCCCGACTTGATCCGTGATAGCTGGTCGGCTATGACGTGGCTCCTGCCAGGTCTGACAATGATGTTGAACGTAAATTCTTGTAACAGCAACAGCCATCGACTAATCCGCCCCTGGATGATTGGCTTGTTCACCAAATACATCAATGCCTGGTGATCCACATAAAATGTGAATGGTGTCGCCAGTAAATAATGTCTGAATTTTTGGACGGAGTATACCATGCCGAGGGCTTCTCTCTCCGTCGTGCTGTAGTTCCTCTCCGCGTTTGACAAGAGTCGACTTGCAAAATATACTGGGTGGTCCAGCCCGTGGCTGCCGACCTGTGCTAGGGTGGCCCCTATGGCGAAGTTGGATGCGTCGACATGTACATGGAACTCTTTGTCCCAATCTGGGTATGTCAAGATTGGCGCACCCACCAATCGTGATTTTAACTCTTGAAAAGCCTCTTCTTGGGCCGTCCCCCAGACGTAGGGCTCCCCCCTTCGTGTCAGCTTATCAAGTGGGTATGATACTTGGGCAAAGTTCTTAATAAACCGCCTATAATACCCGATGTGTCCAAGAAATGACTTGACGCCGGTAACATCGTCGGGCGCCTCCATCTCCACGATGACTCGTATTTTGTCAGGGTCCGTCTTCAGTCCAGCCTTGCAGACGATGTGCCCTAGTAACTTGCCCTGAGGCACCATGAATCTGCATTTCTTGGGATTTAGGGCGAGGCGGGCTCGTCGGCATCTCTCCATGCATTCGCCAAGTGCGGCCAGATGTGCCTCCTCCGTGCTGTAAATGGACCAATCATCCAAGAATGCTTTGAAGTTTCCCACGGACATTTTATCGAAGATATGGAGGATTATCCGTTGAAAGGTAGCTGGCGCGTTGCACAACCCGAATGGCATCCGGTTGTATGCATAGACGCCATCTTCTACGATAAAGGTGGTCTTCAATTTGTCCTCCTCTGCAATGGAAATTTGATTATATCCGGAGAATCCATCCATAAATGAATAAATTTCGTGACCCGCGACTTCCTCGAGGATGGTGTCTGTGAATGGTATGGGAAATGGGTCTTTAATTGTGACAGCATTCAAACACCTGAAGTCTACACAGATTCTTATCTGATCGGCCTCCTTTTTCAAAGATATTACAATGGGTGATACCCATTCACTCGTCTGGACCTTGAAGATAATCCCTGCTTCCAGCATGCGGTCAATTTCATTATTTACCCTGGCCGCATAATTTTTGTTCATTCTGTATGGCCTCTTCCGTACGGGCACGGCCCCGGGAACCAAAGGGATCCGATGTACACAGAGTTCTTGTGGTACCCCCTTGAGGTCCTTATATGTCCAAGCGAACACGTCTTTGTATTCTGTAAAAATTTTGAACGCCGCCGTCTTTAAGACGGGATTCCAGTCGTCGCCGACTAGAATATTTTTCTGTTCTGAAGGTTCTCCAAGGTTTGTAACTTGAAGTGCGGATTCTTCATACCTTATGGGCTTACTTTTGTCAAACTTGTGCGCTGGTGCGTCATCCACAGGGACATCCCCTTCCTTGTATTGTCCGTACTCTGGCGGAAACTCGTTCATGTCAGGTCCTTCGATCCCCAACATATTGCACCCATACAATAATTCATAGTCTTCCATTTGCCAATGGAAGAGCCCTCTCAAAGAATCCGTCTCATCCTCAGAACAGGCTTGAATTCCTAAGATGCCTTCATCATTTGGTTCCCTGCCCTCCTTCCCTTCGTCGGTATCGTCTCTGTCGGACTCTGACTCCGACGCCAACTCTTCACTGACCTGTTGAGTTTTGAGGTCAATGGTATACCTTCGGCCAGCCTTTTCCATGGACAAGGTGTTTTTCTTCCAATTGTGATTTGCTTTGGCCGCCACCAACCAGCCTCTGCCGAGGATGGCGTCGTACCCCTTCTTCTTCAATGGGATGACCACAAAATTCAGGACGAATGGCTGTGTTCCGATCGTCACCTGTTGCGCCATGAGTGTGCCCAGCGGCTTGATGCCGTGTTGGTCTGCTCCCAATAAAGTAAAGGTGGACGGCCAGAGAGTAGGTTTACCCAATTTTTTCCATGTTTCCTCTGGCAAGACATTTACTCCCGACCCGCCATCGACAATTGTGTCGGTCAGGATGGTGCCCAATATACCCATTTCCACCACTGCTGGGTGTCTACCATTGTTGATCGTCAGGGTTAATGGGTCTGCTGCTGTCTCGCCAAGGTTGTCCTTGCCATGTATTGGTTGGCCTACTGGGGTTACTATTGCGGATTGCAACAACGTCGCTCGCAAGTGCGGCATACTTTCTAGGAGGTCCTTCATTTTGACAGGTATCTCGACCTGTAACAGTTGGTTTATAATGTTTGTTTCTCCTTCAGAGCGAGAAGTACCCGCCAGCTTTTGTGCACCCTTGCTCCTCAACATCTCCCTCTCCAATTCCGCTCGTGCCTCCAGTGCCTTTTGTTTTTCCGTACGGGGGTCTGGATAAGTGGCTGCTTTCGTCTTGGACCTTGTTATGGCGAGTGCATCCTCCGTTTCTACATTCAACAGGTTCACGCCAGATTTGGGACAATTGCCATCATCATGGTCCCCGGGACCGCACCACTTGCAAAGTTTTTGTGGTGCTTCCTCCACCGTACAGTCTCTAGCGAAATGCCCCCAGTGATTGCAAGCTCGGCATTGTATCATCGGCCGCCCTTTAGCGTCGTATTGGATTCGGCTTCTATTATTCGTATTGTTATTATTGCCTCTTCCTCGCCTGTTGTTTCGGTAGCCGCCAGACGAGGCGTTGTTGCTCGCAGGCTGAGACGTGCCAGCTGACGCAGATGGTTCTGCAAAGAGGACCTGTTGGCTACGAGTCCTCATATTGTACGGACACTCCTTGGTAAGATGTCCGGCAATCTGACAAATATCACAAAATGCTTTTTTCGGACAAGACCCCTTGGTGTGTCCGTCGGTACGGCAGTCCGTGCACCATAACTCCCCTTCGTCGCCCTTGCTTGTGCTTCCTTTCGTTGCCTTTATCTCTCTCATCATTCGCTCCATATCTTTTTGGAGAGCCCGTACCTTCCGATTAGAGTCGTCATCACTACTATCACTTTTGTCCGAGGAGGAATCATCGTCCGTCGAGGATTTATTTTTCTTCTTCTTGGACGTCTTCTGTTCACTCTCTAAATCCATTGCCCTGTTATAGGCGTCCGAATATGAAGAAGGGGGTACTATCTTCATTTTTCGTCTAAGGGATTTCTTTAGGCCTTCCACGAACCACCGTTTTTTCAATCCGTCTGCCGGCTGGTTCTCCATCTTTCCTAGCAGCTCTTTGAGCCGCCGGCTGTAGGTTCGGACAGTCTCGTCCTTCCTCTGTTTCGTGCTGTAGATTTCGGCTACGATCTCATTATCGTCTCTTAGGAGACGAAACTCTGCTTGAAATTCCTTCTTTAGGTCTGCCCATGTGCCAATTTTGGCCTTGTCCGCATCCGAAAACCAGTCGATGGCTACGCCCCTCAGTGTTGCGGGAAACTGTGTTACCCAATCGTCCTCGTCGGTAACACCATTCGCTCCCCAAATTGTTTCACACGTGCGACAGTGGCGGACAGGGTCTTCTTTCCCATCCCCATGGAACTTTGGAAGTTTTTGTTTTTGTGCCATACCTTGCCTTTTTACCACTGGTGGTGGCTGTTGTCCTACTCCTGATGGGTCAGATCCTATAAGGGGTGCTTGACCGCCGTGCCCCGGTGTCCCTCCGACACTCCTGGCAGCCCCGGTGTCTTCTCCCTCTACTACCTCCTCCCCACTCCTTGGAGTTTTGCTAGCCTCTGGTGTGTGTGGCAAGTCCCTCAACTCCCTCAACTGAGTTTGGGTACACTCTATCCTGCGGCGGGTTTCCGCAAGTAACTCCTCCCGACTCCGTGGGTGGCCTCTGGCCTCACCGTCCCCTTCGGAGCGTTCCTCCTCTCTTCGCTTATACCTCTGTCGCCTTTCCGCTTGCTGTTCAAGGATCAAGGCACGTTGGGCTACTGCACGTTCATCTATATATTGTTGCTTATTTTTGTCTTTATTCAGTGTATTGGGCATTAATTGCCAGACCGCTTTGATGACATAAAAAGTAGAACACTTTTATTCATTCATAATGTGGAAGACAAGTTTATGCCAACAATATGACATAATTATTACAGTAAGTGTTCTTTATTCCGTCCCGTATGGGTCACGGTTCAAATGCCCCTCGCGCCATCTCGTTCTGCTTCCCGTTCCTCGTACTGTTGCAAAATTTCTTGGCGTCGGTCCTCCCGGGCAATCTCCTCCAGGCGAGCTTGTTGTGCCAACGATGCTTGTGCTAGCAGTCGAGGGAGATGGTTCATCAACCGATTTACCTCCGGACTCACTTCCAACGCTGTCCACACGGCACTTGGTGGGACTCCTGCCTCCGCCGCCTCTCGTCGCACGTGGGTCTGAATGGCTACTTGGAGTAGAATCGAAAATTCTCTCGTCGCAGTGTCTTCTCCTATATAGAGTTCTGTTTGGGCATCGTCGACCTCGGGATTCACCTCACCAACGGGTAGGCCCATTGTCTCTGTGCGCCATCCGTGTCTTCCGGTCCTGAGTTCGTGTCGGCAACGGCGCCAAATGTTTACCTCACTGGGTAAACAGGAAGAATACAGAAATCGAACAGTAATGCACAATGCAATTACAAAAGAAGTACCAGAATAATCTTTCCATTAATGTCAAAGGATGTTCATATTATATCTGTCGTACATATTACATGTCACACGACTAACATTACATTCCTCAACACCCGAAGGTGGTACAATATATGACTGCCGAAGGGGTGCGACCCAACCGTCGCGACTCTAACTACCTACCCGTCGGCTAACTAACTATTGATAATTAACCTTACTAACTATACACTTTTTCCCGATAACATAAGCCACTTCTAAACCATGATTAAAGAATTCAAAAGAACCATACCAGATAGTGAACCTTATCAAGATCTTTGTGACTCTAAGTTTAAATTACAAGTTAAGGAACGTATGGCTATGCCAACAATTGAAGAAAACAACTATGTTAAGATATTGACACCTACCTTGATCTTGCTAATCCTACCCAAGGCATGTGATATGATCATACACAGGTTGATTCAAAACAACTCAAGGGATGAACAACTAAGGGAAAAAAAGTTCAATCTCTACAAGAATGATCCACAACATCTCAGCGAAATTGTGTAGTAGATGATTGCAGCTATGATCAAGGAAAGTGGCTAAGTTGTGCCTCTAAGGCGATAGAGTTGCAAGAATCCCTCCTACATCTATTACTACATATAGTATATGCACATGGTTTCCTTGTAATGTCATCCTATTCTAGGGCATGCAGATCTAACCAATGCAACACCAAAACACGTAGGTGCAGAGCAAAAAGTTCCCATCTTGTGCTATCACAAGTTCAAAACTTGATCTTGCATTGTGTGTACTTATTGAGGATCATAAATACGGCATCACTAAAACCTAGAAACCCATACTGACTTCTTAATTGGACTTGTCGATTTACACAATTAAGCATCCATGCAAATGCCAAGGGCAAACATTTAGGCACTTTATTTCCAACACTCATTTGACATAATTCAACTACATTTATTTTCTTAATTCATTTATGCAATGTATACTTCTTAATTTCATAGACTTAACCTAAGTTCCTTAATACACTTGCATAGATTATAAATTACAAGTATCCAATAAAACACATAAATTCCTTCCAAGCGGCAAGCCTCATTCAGAGGACAAGAATACATTATTTAACCCCTATATTGAAATCTAACAACTTTTAGAGACTAATATAGCATGTTAATTAACTTAGTAATGTGTTTCAACTATCAAAGCCATCCAATCTTGCCCAATTTTAGTTACATTTATTCATTTACAAATATACCAAGCACGTATTTTTCCGTCAAAGCATTGGAAGCAAAAATGCTTAACTAGTTTTAGAAATCAATGGACTATCTTAAAGATTACTTCACTATAAGCTAAGTTAGCAAACATAGATATCATTGATAAAATAGAACCATCATACTTTTTGCATTTTATCTAGAAACATCCTAGATATTCAAAATTCTAGAAGACTAGTATTGGTTAAATACATGAAAGTAAACATCATCTTCTTCTTTGTTGATGCTCCTCCAAATGGTAACAAGATATGGCATCCTCTTCATCTACAAGTAGGTCGCATTCAACCTTCCCCTACAAGTTAATCTATAATAATATGGCATAAAACATTCATTATACGAGGGTTAGGATTGCATCAAGCACCACTAGCTAGTAATTTATATCTAAAACTTAAGAATTAACCAGGTTAAAAATTTAACAGCAATAGTTCCAACATATTCTCCAAGCTCAAACCAAACCAAATGAAGTGGTACAGTTGTTCCAACTGACCACCATCAACATGGGTGTCTATCTTGCAGTGAATAAAATGATCCAATAGTTGAGTGACGCTTCCCCATATTCCATGAATAACTGACATGTTGTCATCCTCCAAAAAATGGCTGATCTTGATAAGTATGTTTCACTTGGTTTTACAAAAATTCTTCCCTTAGTTCTTGAGCACACCTCGGTAATTTTTGCTAGTTCCTCTCTTTGGCATATTTAATGTCCAATTATAATTCTCTCAAGTTCATTTGCCATTGACTACAAGATTACATTTCCCTTGGATGATTTGACCTTAACTTCTTCTCTAATGCATTTTAATCACACCTAAGTTTCATCAACTGGTTCTACATTTTGCGAGTCTCATCAAATAGTTCTACATTTTGCATTTCCACTCATGGATTGCTCATTGCATCCACATTCATGTAGGTTTTCCCCCTATTCATATCCCCCTCATTATTAATGCTCTGATTACTTTATTTCATAAGTTTCTTTCACTATATTCCTTTTCTTAGACTTCTTAAACCACCCTCTAGCTTCATACAATTTCACCAATTTATTCCTTGCTTGTTAATGTTTTGCATGGCCTACCAACAATTTTTTAATCACTTGGATGCCTAATTGTATTCCACATATATAACACATACTCCCTCCGGTTGTGATTATTTAGGTTATCAAATTCTCCAAGCTCTCAATAATTACTTTCTACAAATTCCTTGTCTCAATCCAAGTGTGTTGTTTAATATGTTGTCCTGCAAAATAATTTTCTATCTTTAGCCTTCACTACACCATCCAATGTGCCATCGAATTTTTTGTCATGCTAGCATCCTATTGACTCAATCACCATGTGGTTATCCCATATAGATTAGACACCCTTGTTGGCTCTCCACATTTGAAAACCAACCAATCCAAATAACCAATCTAAAGCCCTTAATTTGATTTTAGGGCTAATAATAATTTCTTTTTGGTAGCTAAGTCAATATTTTTAAGTTGGCCCAAATCAATGGAGGCAATAAATTAAAAACCGCTACTGATCAAAATAAATGAATAAAATACTGCCTCCCCTAACATCAGCACCAGCAACTTATTCAACTTAGATATAAATCTAATCACTTTCTACGACTTCAATATCAATAATTCACATTATCAACTTAGATGTCAATTTGGAGATTCGCACATGGACCTCCACAATGAGAGCACAATGAGCTCAATCCTTTCAACAACTTCCTACAATTATTAACCATGGTTTCAATCATGATTTAATATTCTATATTCATCAAAACCACAAAATATGATTACACCAACCTTAGATTAATTCAACATTCATCTAACAAAATCATGATCATTTGCATAAACTAATTCCGTCTTTAATCTCAAATAATCTATATTAGGTATTCACCAATCATTGCCTGTTTATTTTAATTTATAATTTGTAATATCCCCACAATTTTTTCAATTTATTTCCAGTTACAATCACAACAAGAACCCGTTAAGGTTAGGAAATCAAGATACAATAATGCTGAAATTGTAACCCTTCCACTTTCTAATCACTAAGTGCCCAATATGGGAAGGTGAGAGCATACGGTGTTGAGGGGATCCTTAGCTTCAAATAACTGGAAATATTACAATGCTTGGGCGGCAAGCCAGCCCCTTCCACTTATACAGTGGATGACAGAAAAACTAAGAAATCACTTGGCGGTAAACCAGCCAAGGACAAGCCAAGAAACTGAAATAACAATCACTCAACCGCTTATCCGGCGGGAGGACAGTAATAAAAAATAAGATATAGGCGGCAAGCCAGCCTCTTCCACTTGTTCAGTGGGAAGTGAAGAGCAATTCCAAACACAACTTGCCAATAGTACTACTATTCAACATTACAATAATTATCATGTCTACAACAAAGGTAAATCACTGAACACAGATTGCTCAATCAGCTCCACAAGGTACAAGGGACTCTCTACACAAGAAAAATACTCCAAACTCAGAAATCTCTAAATCTGATAAATTTCCAGCACGCTGAAAACACACAGACCGGCAACACCAAATCCCACTAAAACACTCACAACTCTCTCAATTCTTATTGGAATGACATGAGACTGAAAGCATATGACTCCTAGGAGGTAGGCGATCAAGCCTAGAACAACAAACTATAGCAAACTGACCCAAATACATTATGCACGCATCCCAAAGCACTCAACCACATGGTGCGACCAGCTAAGGGGGCGATTTGCTAAAATAAAATCCAAGACACCAATTTAGGCTCTATAAACTCACAAAATATATTGCCTAAACCAGACAAAGAGATAGAGGAAATACCCAGAACGAGAAGAATAACACACAGTGACTTACGAACAGAAACATTCTTCAGCACACCACACGAACAGCAACCTGGACGCTCTAAACCACTTCCAAAGATCAGAAAACAATACTGAAAACTGTAACATTATATTCAATCCACTCATCTGAGATAAAGAGCAGGCTCTGGCTCGACTAGTTGCTATATTGCAAGCAAGAAATCAAGAAATAGCTAGGAGGTAAGCGTTCCCCGAAGCTTCACTCTGCATTTTGACAACACTTTGTTATAATATTTGCTCAAAGACCCCAAAACAAGAGCCCAACACTCTTATTTATAACTTTTTGTGTCTCCAAATTCAAATTCACATTCCCTCCAAATGGATACCAAACCCAAATGCACATTCACTTCATATTATTTTGAAATTTACATTTCATTCCTCTTTTTCCCCAAATCGACCTTCACTAAGAGGCAAATATACTTTATAAAAATATCAATAAAGCATAATGTAGCGTCCAAAGGTGATAAAGTGCATTATATTATAAAATCAACTTATTCCTCCTTAGGTGTCCAATATGAATAAGTGAAATATATTGCAAAATTAACTTATTTCTCCCTTAGGTGTCCATTATGCCTTAGCTAATATTTCACTTAATAATACATTTTTCCTCAACAAGGAATCGCCCAACATAAGCACTTGTTTACACATTTTTAAAGATTAAAATCTTTAATAAAATATTTTTAAGATGGACGCCCCCAAAAAGCAAAAATAACTTAAGTCATTTAATTAATAAATGACTAGGTCCATTTGATCATACAATCAAGCTAAAGAAGCTGAATTCAATGTCTGCCAGAAATAGAACTCAATCTTTGGATCATCATGCCAAGCTGGACTACCATAAATAGCCTGTGTTGCATTGGCTCAACCCAAAACCCTAAAAATAGTAAGTGTCTCCAAACTCTATTAGGGCACAAACCAAGAAGCAACTATCACTTACTAAAAATAGCACCTACTAAAAATAGCATACTACTAAAAATAGTAAGTGTGTCCAAATGCAGTTTAACCACATATTGAGCAACCCTTACAACTTACTAAAAATAGTAAGTCCGAAAAAGTCTTCAGATTCGTTTTGCATGTCACACCATCGCGAGGCTCTCTGAAAACCCAGAAAAGTAAGTTGTCCTCGTCCCCACTTACTAAAAATAGTAAGTTCAGAAAAGTCCTCAGATTCAGTTGCATGTCACACCATCGTGAAGCTCTCTAAAAACCCAGAAGGAATCCAGAATCAAAACTGTAAAATTCCAACATGCAAGCCACCAAAAATGCCAAAACATCCTCCTAGAAAATAAGAAACCCTAATTCTGCCTCTGACTGACCAACGGGTCTTGGAATTGGCCAACAGTCCCCAAAACAAACTAGAGCGGAAAAGGGGACATTACATAATTCCAAATCTAGTTCACGAATCATGGAGAAAATCAATTACTACATTACTTCCCTCCTTCAGAGTTCTTTGGGAACTCCAAATTATAATCCAAAATCAAATCAATTTTTCAAGATTTGTTCTTAAGTAATGGATTATGGACCCACTGGCCCATTAAGGGGCGTGGCTGGGTTCAATCTAGCAAAGATTGTTTTTCCATTGACAATTGGATGAGACCTTCGAGAGGATGGGTGAAAATTAATTTTAATGGGGCCTCTAAAGGTAATCCTGGACCATCAGGAGCGGGCTTATAGTTCGAGATTGGAAGGGAGAAGTAGTTGCTCTAGGTGCTCAGAAACTTGAAAATGGCACAAATAATGTTGCAAAGGCAATGGTGGCGTTGTTAGCAGTCAAAGTAGGAAAGAGTTTAGGTGTTAGGAAGTTACATCTTGAGGGGGATCCGTTGTTACTCATTCAAGCTCTAATGAAGGGAAGTGCAGAGGCGTGGCATTTACAAAATCTGATTGCTAATGTTATAGAGGAGCTTAAATTTTTTGAAGAATATCAAATTAGCCATGTTAGGAGAACAGGTAATATGGAGGCAGATATACTATCGAAATAGGCTCTGTCATTTAATGAGGTGGGAGTTTTAAGACTCAAAGACTTTAGGCAGAAGTTTTTTGAAGATGATTAGGATGGCAGGCAGATTATAATTACTTCGCACGGAGGAGCACACGGATTGCAATGTAGTAAATGCTAGAGACGACGGGCACTTAAAGTGGTAGTTATTGTTGGAGGATGAGTGATTGCAAAGAGCTTTGAAGTGATTGCCTTTCCAGTTTAGTGTTGTTTTTAGGAAGAAAGTCGAGAGATTTTTAGGGTTTCTTTGCAAGGAAGGTATGAAACAGAGCAAAGTTGTGTGAGGTGGTGAAGCGGTGTGGAAGGAAAAAATGGAGGCCAACTTCACTTTGCATTCCAAACGCCAACTTTGTCCTTTTTATGGTGATATAACTGTCAGGAGACTCCAAGGTTTTTTCAAGTTCTCAGACGAGTTATCGCCACAATGTGTGGCTCCTATTTTGGGGAATGCTTTCTGCCTGGCAAAGCACAGATATAAGACGCGAATGGACATCTAGTTGCTGATCATGGCATGGGGCTTGGAGTTTGCGGAGAGTACAGGAACGGTGAGGAAAGTGATGGAGATGACAATCCATGAAGATTTCTTGGTTGGGATGGACTCGTTCCTGGAGTGGGCGGTGTCAGGTGTGGGTTTTCATATGTGGAAAGGATTGGCGAAAGATGTTTTTGGTTGCAGAGCAGGTGTTATTCTGTTTTTACGATGGCCGAAGGGGCTTTGTCAGTTTCACCATTGAGAGGAGGCGAGGCGGGGATGGGAGGCTTTAAAATTACTGGTTAAAATCAAAGAATTGGAGATGGTGATCCCAATCGCAAAGGCGGAAGTAGATGGTGGTGGGAGGAGAATTCTGTGATCGTTATTTGTGAAAATATGCAGAATCAATGTTGCATGCAAACTATTTTACAAAGTTCCTGCTTAACTAAAATTGTGAAAATTGTGAGGTTTGATTAAAATTTTCTGGAATGGTTATTAAACATTTAAGGCAACTCAACAAATTAGCTCATAATAGCAATCGATAAATATTCTGAAATCAAACGGCATATGCCCAAGAACACTGAAAATAATCATTGATGGCAACTGTCTAAATTTCAGCAATAACATAAATCCAGGATATCACCAAAGTGGTCGAATTCAATATCACATTCTGAGTCAACAAAAGGTGACCTGCCAAGTTATCCAATAATCATCAATATATAATTTTACTTTTATGTACTGAAATCATTCTGAAAAAGCTACCGGTTTAGTAATTGATAGTGGCAATCATCAAAATTCCAAAACTAAATGCAAAATTCCGAAGGAAAACAATTGTGGTAAGAAGAATCAATTGATCAGTAGTCAACAAGAACAATTGCAAAAAATTCTTCAATAGAATATTAAAATTTCAAGAGGTGACAAAAGCAATCATTCTGGGTTACAATTCATCAACTCATGTGACAATTTTGGTAGATCACCAAATAAATAAATAGAAAATCAACAGCAATCATCCAGACTTATTCAATAGCATCAATCCAAGAAATACCAGACAATTATTTTGAGGCAGAGAATTTCAATAATCAAGGAACCATAAGGTAGATTGTTAAATAAAATTGGCATCTAATAATAGGAATAAGTTGAGGAAAGTTCTCGAATAACGGTTCTTGCAACAACCTCTGTATTCACAAGCTCAGGGAAACACTGAAACAAGTAACAAACAGATGAAAAACATAAATGATCGTCAATCCAGTTTTCATTATCACCTGCTTGCCAAGATTTTTCCCACTCTCTTGCAGTGGTGCTACCTTCTGTGTTGGGCGGTAGTTTCAACATTTACATTATCTTCATGCCAAACCAGACCTCGAAGACAAAATATCCACTCAAATCATAAATTGGCAATATCAAATTCAAGTGCCACATTAATTAGAAAAAGACATCAAGCCTTTTCCAGCATTAATTCTTAGTATCATAAAAATCATCCATTCATATAATCAAGAACAAAATGTTTTAGCCAAGCAATTTGAAGGGCGAGTCTCAAATAACATAAAGATATCCAACACAGATAACAATAGCATGCAAACAACTGTAAAACATTCAATGTCGAGCACCCACACACTAACAACTGCTAGCCACAAGTCTCCACCTCTTTTGCACTAGCATCACAGCACTAGCCAGGATTTTATCCTGCAACTAGTTAAAGCTTCCTTCACAACAGTTGTGGCAGCAACTAATAGTTCAGGCATTTTCATTTTTTCCCCATGCCACATAGGACCTTGGGTGCCGAAATCCCCTCAAAAAATTTCCTTCTCATTTCTTCTTCCAAATATTACATATCATATTTAAAAAACAAAGACAGGAAAACAAAATAACAGTCAATTTTAAAACATCTCAAGGCCTCCACAACAATTTAATTCATGAATTCATATATCAGTGAATTGCCTCCAAAAATATGAAAGCAATTTGATCATTTCATAGAGCCTGGAATAAACATGCCTATTTTTTAAAACCAACTATAAGCCACAGGCTTCACATTTAATAATGTTTTTTTTTCATTTTTTTGTCTTATAGACCAGGGGGCAATTTATCCATTTCAATTTCTAATTTCCAGACATTAATAATCAGGCAGGCTCCATTCATCAAAAAAATCAAGCTTTTCAATTTCTAATAGAACCATCTTTAGCCCACACTTGGGTCAGACTAAAACTTTGTGGCAATTCATATTCATCAAAAAAGATATCAATGATTCATCCATTTTCAACACAAAACCATCTTCACGGCAAAATGAGAAAGGCAAGATTTAAGTTGTGTTAAACATAAGGGGCAGAGATATGCAATCTATTGGTATGAACAGTACATCAGAAATGAATCACACATATTAACACAAGGGATTAAGCAAGCTTCAAAAGGTCAGTAGCTAATGAAAGTAAACAATCAGATCCAAGCAACAGTCATTTACAAACATGCTTTCTCTGACTAATGAAGCTTAACCACCTCTCCTACACTAGCTGGGAACACATACATTTAGCCAGGATTACACACCCTTCTACACTAGAATTGGTTTCTCTCCCCTTGGACATCTCAATTACCCAGATTTTCCCCTCTCCTTGTGGCAGTGGATAAATTCCAGGAGACTAACCAACATAAACCCCCAGTTGCACTAGTGGTTGCCCCCAATCAACCAGTCACACTTATCCCATTCCCCATGCTAATGACACCCATGAATATATTTAAAATTTATAAATGTTTCTAGAGCCTATTGCCCTATGGTGCCTTTCCCCTATGCACATGATGTTGAATGATCCTTCTCTTGACAACCCTGTGTATCATCATGTCTTGGCAAATGCATAAACTAAGACAACATCTCAATTAACTGCTAATGACTCCCCATAGAATCAGAATAAAGCTTGCAAAGCACCTGCCCATTCAACAAACCAAAATCCCTCATCACAAAGTTGTCATGACTGACACATGCCACAATTCTTGAAATTGGACTGAAATTGAAAAAGAGGCTACCTTAACAAGAATGCTATCCCACTATCTCTAAAAGCTTGTTTCCTTTCAGAATGAGCTCTCCCAAATCCAATTATTGTATACCTAAAAGACTCCATATCCTAACAAATTTTATTAAATCCTACTGATGCTAATTGGACCTCAAGACCCCTCCTTATCATTATCAAAGAGAACAGTGTTAAAGTCACCCCCAGGGATTGCTAGTTTTTTCATCAATTTATGGAGTTCTTGGGATAATTGATCCCACAATATTTTTTTGAGAATGTGCAAAACAAGGACATTAATGTTGAATAAACAAAGCAGAACTTCTCTTTGAAATTTCTAATCCTATAGAGTTGCCAAATGGATCCCTAGGTGAGGATGTCCACCTTAACAATTACTGGGGACCACAAGATTCCTAGCCCTTCTGAAGCACCTTCAACACCAGCAAAATCATCCTCCCATCTTTTCCATCTTTAAATCAAAAGACCACATCTTCCTTTGACAATATTGACTCTTGGACAACTAAAATGCCTCCTCTCTATAGTTCAAGTTGACATTTTAACGAGTGTTTTTTGTTAGAAGCATTGAGGCCCTTAGCATTCCATGAAAAGTCTTATGGCTGTTGTGGAAGAACTTCCACCCTCCTAGTTCTCTAACTTATATATATGGAAGCATCTTCTTGTTTGTTTGCCTTAACTTATTTAGCAGCTTTGCCCTTAACAAATTTGTGGCCTCTTTTACCCTTTGTCCCACAATTAAGTTTAGTATTTAATGATTTTGATTAAAAGATAGTTAAAAAATATTTTATTTACAATTCAAGGTATTCATCTTAAGCCTCATCTTCTTTCACAACATTTTGGATTTAGATGGAATTCCTCAAGGGCTATATTGGAATGCAAATCATCTAGGCTTGGTAGGAGATCAAGTTTCTCCAAATCTGAACATTCTTCACGCATGGCTAGGGAAGAGATGTTATCCACATTCACCTTATCCGTGGAAAGGGACAACTCAATAGATTTCGGTTGTTAATACTCCATCTATCCACCTCCTTTAGTTGTTTGCTACTCAAAAAAATTGACCTCTCCTAGAGTTTTGTCAAACTCTTCCCCCCTTATTCTTTTGACCCTCCTTTGAAGCTTCACACAATTTTTTTCACCTCAATTTTTTTCCAAATCCATTTCTTTTCTTTTAAATGCTTCAAGCATTCATGTTTTCGGTGTTCAAAACTCCAATATCTTTGGCAAACAAAGGAAAACTTTTCCAATTCAACTGTCTGTAACCAAATGTCATCCTTTGTCTGAATTTTGATTGTTTTGGGGAAGGGCTTTGACCTATCAATCTTGACACATAACCTAGCATAGATTCTTAAACTATATTCTTGAACATTGTCATCCACCTTCACGAAATCTTCCAAGTTGTTACCAATTTTTGAGAGGGCTTTGTTGTCCCAATATTTCGTTGGCAGATTGTGAAGCTTGATTGTGATAAACCCCAGATATCATTTTGAGGGATCGAAATTTGGACTCCACTTATCTGAGAAGAGGCTAGTTCCATCCAGCATCCATATTACTTCTAACAAGATATGTTATCTCAACTTTCCATCTAGACAGATGAAATGAAAGAAATCATTTGGCAATGTCCTGAACTTGAAATCTTCCCCACAGTTTTCCAAGATCTAGTATTTTGTGCATGAATCAAAAATCATTATGCCAACAAATTTAACAGTGTGGTCTCTTTTGTTAAAATCCTTGATTTTATCTTCCATCTTCTCCTTGCTCAAAAAAATTTACAAGTACGTAAAATCCAAAGAAACTTATAGAACCTGACTATTTTTTGCATTCACTCTGCAAAAAGGGAAATGTTTGGAAAGGAAAAAGGCAAGAAGGGTTTTCCTCTATCTCAAGTAACACCCTAGCCCAAATCTGTGGGATTAAGCCTTCTCATTTTTGATCTCCCACTTCTCAAGACCTTTCATGTGGATTCTACTCCATCAGTTCACTAAATGTTTTTTTCGCTCTTTGACCATCCAAGACCTTCACTAAATCCTTCACCTTCTATTTCATCCCCCATCCTTTCCTTCAAATCCTCTTATAATGACACGGGATGTTATTTATTCATTCATAATAAACCTATATTCCATTTTTTCCACCATCTAATTAGCATTGATGATAAAAGAAGATATGGGATATTATTTATTTAAACTCAAAAAAAATCAGTGCTCTTTAGGGATCATTACAATTTTTAAGACATAATGATGAACCTGCATTTTGGAAAACTTTTAAACCCAGATAAGTTGGGTGCTTGTATGGATAGAGAGTTCTTTTCAAGCATAATAGCTCCATGATGCCACAAAACCCAATCATGAAAAGACGTAAATGATAGATCCCTTGCCCTTTTATGAGGTTTTGGCATCCCACCTAGCTGCTGAATTTCATAGACTCATTCAAACATTGGACTATCTTAATTCAATGGCAAGCATATTTAACCTCCATTAATATTGCCAAAAAGTAAAAACACATCTGGTGAAAATCACTTCAATAAATTGACCACTTCAACAAAATGGCCCTCATCCTCTAGGCTACTGATTTGAACAGCATCCTCAAGCAAAATTTCATTTAAGTCTCTACCTAAATCGACAATGAACTTTCTCACATTACATCTCTCAACAAGCTAACATTACCAGTATCTCTAGTAAAAGCAATTACCAGCTACAAAACATCTAACTTCTACCCCGCTACTGGTATTCCTCTTTCAAAAGATTTCAGTTCTTCCTATTTTCCTTTATACTCAAGCCAGGCTACATGGCTATTGTAAATTATTATTATTATCACAAAACAAATAACTATTCAAGTGAAAAATAAAAGAACTTAATGCAACAAAAGTTCTGACTAACCAAGCTTAGAAAGATGAGCTAGATCCAATGATCCCAAGTCAATATCTAGGCATTTCAAACACCCAGCATGTTTACATAGGAAAAAGCCATGTTGTTATAAGCTACATCTAAGCTTGAATCTGCTAAAATTAGAACAGTTCAGCATAGGAGAACAAAAGTAACAGCAAAACCTTGTCCACATGGAACCTTTGATATAAGTTAGTTTATGACTGAAATCAGGATTTTATGCACATCAACATAAGTCACAATAAACTTCAATGGTAGTATGGGGACTACACTTGACCATGGACTAGTCTTCCACTGAGTATCAACACACAACTACTCACAAGCACACAATCTTCTCTAAGTCTTAGAGGCACTTTATAGTAATTCGTCATCTTTTATTGTTTTGTCTTTCACATATGAAATAAATATCTTCGATTTACCACTTCCTTCTTTTTACCTCTTACATCTCAGCTAGATAACTTAATTTTACTTATTCCCCTTTATGCTTTGTATCAACTTGAAGTTGTGTTTTCCCATTTTTCTCTATTTTTTACTTCTTCCCTTTTACCCTCTGTATAATTTCAAATTTCATTTTTCCCACTTTGTCTCTCATAGATGGCTACTAGGATTGTACACATAATTTCTTAGACAAGCTTACCAATCTGTTCTGCACTGTATTAAATTATAGAAAGCCTTTACTTTCAACTAATAATAGATTGGAAGATCTAGAGATATAAAAAAATCAATCAATTTAGTCATGCTTCAGTAGCATAATAGCATTAATTAAAAATATGGAAGATAATCACAAACCTTCTTGTTTGATGCTGTTATTTGTTAAGATATAGCCCTCGTGAATCTAATTGATGGTAAATCGGTTATTATCTGGAGAGTGATATATTAACAAAGCATACAGTTCGGAAATTAAACATAAATAAACTAATTGTTATGAACGGTTGCCTCCGTAGGGGCATGTCCATACGTGGCAACTGCCATGTATGGACATGTCCCTACATAGGCAACCTTTCCTCTTGTATTTAAACCGGAATCAATGATGGAGACGATCAATAACTCACGGCAATCAGTCTTCCAGAATCGCTGTCATTATTCTTCGATACATATTTCACAACATGGTATCAGAGCCAGCATATTAAGAGAATAAATTAGACATCCATATTACTCATAAGCATTTATCGGAAGTAAATAACAAATCGACGCAAAGGCTATATACGCAGAGGATATATCCTATGTTACCCCAAGTTTCCGGGACAGCGGGACGGGGGGACGGGGGGACGAGTTTCCGGGACGGCAAATTTTTTTGCCAACTTTGGGGACGGGGGGGGACGGCAAAGGGGACAGCTGTATAAAATATAGGGAAAATTTAAAATATATAGGAAAATTCTAAATGTTCATATGAAAACATGGATAAAGCATGCATCTATACATTATATTCATATGAAAACATGGATATAGCATGTGTATGATACTATGAAAACATTTTAGAATGCAAACATCGAACATACAACATTATCAATAGACTCAATACTCAATATGCACTCATAATTCAGAATTTCAATTCATTCACATTGTCAATATGCATATCATAATAGATATTAAAGAAATAAAATACATAATGGAGCCTAATCAGACTCAGAGGTTAAATTTTCACTACTTCCATCAGCGCAGTTCCCCCCTATATTTTTTGACGGGGGTTTGGGGGCAGCGCCCCCAACTTGGGGTCAAGGGGCATTCATATCTGTACGACTTTTTTTATTTTAATATTTTTCCCTAGCCCTAGATGTGGGGGACGTCTGGCCGTCCCCGGGATGGCTGGGACGTCCCCAATCCGTCCCCAACCGTCCCCGGGACGTACGGACGTCCCCCACAGCTAGGGAAGCCGTCCCCCCGTTTCGGGGACGTCCCCTCAAAATTTTGACAATTTGGGGACGGGGGGGGGATGTCCCCTGGCCGTCCCCAAGTCCCCGAAACGTCCCCGGGACTGGGACGGGGGTTTTCAGGTAGGGGACGCGTCCCCGGGTTTCGTAGGATATATCCGACTAAGAAAATATTCAAAATGTCAAGTAATATGAGAGTGGAAGATAGACTCGGAGGAGCCTCCAACTTCATTTCCTGGAAGATACGAATCATTGCTTGAAGAACTAGAATTAGAGTCTTACATAGAAGAAAATCTAGACATGCCAAATGATGAACCAGAGAAATCTACCTGGAAAAGGCGTAATAATAAAGCAAAGAAAATAATTATTGACTCAGTCAAAGATCATATTCTTCCATCTATAGCCAGACTGCCTAAAGCATATGAAGTATTTAAAACCATTAAAAATAAATATGAAGTTAACAATGCGAGCAGAATGTTAACCTTGAAACAACAACTTTTAAACATAAAGATGAATAAAGATGATACAATATCTACTTACTTTTCAAGGATATCTAAAGTAAAAGACCAATTACAAACTATTGGAAATGAGGTAGATGATCAAGAAATCTCTCTCATTGCCCTAAGAGGATTACCAATTTCATGGGAATCCTACATTCAATGTATTAGCAGAACACCCCCCTTACCCAAATTTGAACAACTAAAGAATGAGTGCATTCAAGAGGAATCTCGACTAATCTCAAGAGGATTAGGGCCAAATAAAGAAGGAGAAATCCAAGCACTTAATACAAATACCTTCAACAAAAAGAAAAAGTTCTCCAAACGGAACAAAGGAAATAAAAACCATTAGAAAAGAGATATGTCTAAAATTCAGTGTTACAAATGCGACAAATATGGGCACACTCACAGGAATTGTCCAGAAAGGAAGAAAACACAAGCTACTCTAGCCGAAGTCAAAGGAGAAAACTCACTTTTCTTCTTAGCCCTATCAAGCGAAATAAATACAAATAAAAACACTTGGATCGTAGACAGTGGAGCATCAAGGCATATAACTGGATTCAGAAATCATTTTGAAACACTTAACGGGCACTCAAGTGAAGAGGTTACTATTGGAGATAACTCCACATATCCTGTGAAAGGAATTGGGACCTATACTATCAAACTAAAAAATGGAGTATCTCTACAATTAAAGGATGTTTTGTTTGTACCTGGAATAAAAAGAAATCTAGTCTCAATCTCAGGCCTAGCTGATCAAGGATATCGGGTTACCTTCAATGAAGATAAAGTTCTACTCTGGCCTAAAAATACAAATATCAAAAATGCCATAACAGTAGGTTCAAGAGATGGTAGCCTATACAAACTATGCAGTGATCAAAAGGAAGCACTAAATCTTTAAGTTTCAAATAATAATGAATTATGGCACAAAAGATTAGGACACCTAAGATATAGTGCTCTATCCAACATAAAGAAGATTACTTCAGGACTGCCCCAACTAAAATCTGAACACACTGGCATTTGCAAAGGATGTGCCTTGGGAAAGAATGTGAAAGTTTCTTTTCCCTCAAGCGAGCACAAATCAAAAGTTATTTTAGAACTAATTCACTCAGACCTATGCGGTCCCATGTCAACACCATCCCTAACTGGATCCTTATACTACATAATCTTTGTTGACGACTACTCTCGAAAAACATGGATATATTTTCTGAAGTGCAAAGACTCAAATGAAGTACTATCTAAGTTCAAAGAATTCAAGGCACTAGTAGAAAACCAGTCAGGGAAGAAAATTAAGGTGTTAAGATCTGAAAATGGGGGAGAATATACATCTGACAACTTCAAAGACTTTTGTAATTCTGTTGGGATTAAGAGGGAGTATACTGTATCATATAATCCACTACAGAATGGAGTAGCAGAAAGAAAGAATAGAACCATAATTGAAGCAGCAAAAGCCATGACGCATGACCAAAACTTACACACTTCATTCTGGGCAGAAGCTTCAAATACAACAGTCTACATTCAATGTCCGCAGTCAGTTCTAGAAAACATAACACCTGAAGAAGCTTTTATAGGGAACAAACCAGACTTAAGTCATTTAAGGATATTTGGCTGTCCCGTATATATACATGTTTCTAAAGAAAAGAGGACAAAACTAGAACCATCCGGAAAAAGAGGTATCTTCATTGGCTATAGTGAAAATACTAAAGGATATCGCATTTACATTCCAGGGAAAAAATCTATTGAGATAAGTAGAGATATAAAGTTTGAAGAAAACACTACACTGAAAGAACCTGAGAATGATAACATTACTAAATAAGAAGAAGATCACATAACTGAGATTGAGAGGGAGAATATCATAGAAAATTCCGAACCTTCAGACATTGAGAGGGAGGACATCATAAGAGCTTCTGAACCTCTTGTTGATGAAAATATTGAAACACTCAATAACAAGAAAAGACCTCTATGGGCAAGGAAAATGATTGAAGAGAATAATGTAGAACCAAATGAAATTTCCAAAGAAAATAAGAGAACAAGAACTCTAAAATGTTAGGCTGCACTTCTAACCAAACTCACAAATTCTGAACCAACAAATGTCAGAGAAGCCTTATCAAAACAGGCTTGGAAATATTCTATGGTTGAAGAATATCAATCTATACTAAAGAATGATGTTTGGGATATAGTGCCTAGACCAAAAGACAAATCAGTTGTCTCATCCAAGTGGTTATTCAAGATCAAATATGCGTCTGATGGCAGCATTGAAAAACATAAAGCTCGCTTTGTGGCCAGGGGATTCTCTCAGAAAGCAGGAATTGATTATGAAGAGACATTTGCCCCAGTTGCCCGGTATACGTCAATAAGAACAATCATTGCAATTGCAGCATCCAAAGGATGGAAAATTCACCAAATTGACGTAAAGACTGCCTTCCTAAATGGTTCAATTGAAGAAGAAGTATATATAGAACAACCAGAAGGATTCACCATACACAATAAAAATTGCTATGTTTGTAAACTAAAGAAAGCTCTCTATGCGTTAAAACAAGCACCTAGGGCCTGGTATGCAAGGATAGACAACTATCTCTCCAAACGAGGGTACTCCAAGAAGCTAGCAGATCCCAACATCTACTTCAAGGCTTCAAATGGCAATATGATTATATTGGTCCTTTACGTGGATGATCTTTTGATAACAGGAGAGGATAATCTCATTGAGAAATGTAAGCAAGATCTTGCAGCAGAATTCGATATGAAGGATCTAGTGCTTCTACATTATTTTCTGGGATTAGAAGTATGGCAGAAGAAAAACTACATCTTCCTAAATCAAGGAAAGTACACCACAGATATTCTAACTAGATTTGGGATGATGGAGTGTAAGCCATTAGCTACACCAATGGAAACTAATTTGCACAAGCTGAAAATTGAGGCAGAAGATTCAGAACCTACAGATCCCACACTCTACAGACAAATCGTCGATTCACTCATGTATTTGGTAAATACTCGTCCTAATATCTGCTATGCAACCAATGTATTAAGTCACTTCATGTGTGAACCTAAGAAGATACATCTAATGGCTGCTAAACACATTCTAAGATATTTACAAGACACAATCGGACTTGGCTTAAAGTATGAAAATGTTGAGATTCAAGTTGAAGGATATTCTGATTCTGATTGGGCCGGAAGTACCACTAACCGTAAAAGTACTACAGGGTGTTGCTTCAGTCTTGGTTCTGCTATGATATCTTGGTTCAGCAAAAATCAGTCAGCAGTTGCACAAAGCTCCACCAAAGTAGAATATATGGCAGCCTCCATGGGAGCTCGTGAAGCGGTATGGCTAAGAAAGTTATTATTTGGATTATTTGGAAAAACTCTGAATTCAACAATAATTCACTGTGATAATCAAAGTTGTATCAAGCTCTCAGTAAATCCAGTTTTTCACAATCGATCCAAACATATTGAGATCCCTTATCACTACATAAGAGATATGGTAGATCGAAACGTCATAAAACTAGTGTACATCAGTACTGAAGAACAAAATGCTGATATCTTCACCAAGCCACTTGCAAGATTGAAGATACAATACTTCAGAAGTAAACTTGGTATGACTAGATTATAATTGAGATTATTAGGATGAAATTCCTACCATGTGTAATTTGTTCATGAATAAATAAATAAAATGTATATTGCAATATTCTAACTGTGTTCAAGAAGATGACGATCTTCTTATGTTTAAGGTTACTATTTCAAGGTGACGATCTTGACAATAGTTGACCAAGTGTCAAGATTGACTACATTAAGTTGTTGTCCTGGACTGTGCCGGATATCTTGATCCTAAAGTATGTGATCATCTCATGATTGACTTCTTAAGTGATTGTCCCGGACTGAGCCGAATATCATGATATTGAGTTTATTGTCATGACAAGACTATATTAAATGTTGTCCCGAATTGTGTCGGAAGTCATGACAGAATATGCTCCCAAGAAAATTACTTAGATCCACTCCTGCTAAGAGGGACTGTTAAGATATAGCCCTCGTGAATCTAACTGATGGTAAATCGGTTATTATCTGGAGAGTGATATATTAACAAAGCATACAGTTCGGAAATTAAACATAAATAAACTAATTGATATGAACGGTTGCCTCCGTAGGGGCATGTCCATACGTGGCAACTGCCATGTATGGACATGTCCCTACGTAGGCGACCTTTCCTCTTGTATTTAAACCGGATTCAATGATGGAGACGATCAATAACTCACGGCAATCAGTCTTCCAGAATCGCTGTCATTATTCTTCGATTAATATTTCACGACATTATTTAATTATATAAAAAGATAATGAAAAGTTAGCCCTGAGAATATAAGATATAAGACACGAGAAACTTTAACAAGGTCCATAGGGCAAGGTAAGGTGTTTGAATAAAAGTCTTAAATTAGAAAATAAGATCTGTAATGTGACCACTCTATCAAAAGTAGAATGTGACAAAAATAATGAGGCCTTTTCCCTCTGCTTGAAGCCATATTGTTTACATCACATTTTTATGTTACTCAGTATATGTAATATACTTCATGTAAACAGTAAGAGTCATTACCAGCATACGTCTGTTTCGTTGCCAGTGTTGGAGCTGCTCCTGTTGAGTACGTTTGGGAGTGGATGATGCATTTGAACGCCCATCTAGAACCAAAACTTCTTTTAGATTGTTTGCAGTTGTAAATTCATTTTCATGGAGAGTAGGCAAATTGCTGCAGTCCAATGGTTTACACAAGCCAAAATCTGACAGCTTCATATGTCCATATTTGTCAAGTAATAAGTTATCCGGTTTAATATCCCTGCCAAATGCCAGGTACAAAGAAAAAGGTGATTCTCTTGTTTCACAAGCAGTCCTCTCCCCCGTGAATGACAAAACTGGAAATAACGGAAACACAAAGTAAACCTGTGAATATAATTGTGCTTGTGAATTGATTCAATGGCCAAAACTGTCTGTCCAACATAAAACCTTGCCTCATCTTCTGTCAAAGTATCCTTCCGCATCAGCAATGTCATCATATCTCCTCCAGGCAAATATTCCATTATGAGGTACAGGTATTCATCATCTTGGAAAGAGCAATAGAGTTTAACAATGCAAGTGCTGTCTACCTCAGCAAGAAGATTCCTTTCAGCCTTGACATGCTCCACCTACACAAAATTCAAAAGATTCAGTCAGACATGATTGCATTAAAAAGGTAATAGAAAAGCTTCTCATACATCATGAAAATGCACATTGTGTAGATATAACCTGGCCTCTACGAAGCATCTCTGACTTCTTGAGCTTTTTCATTGCATAAACATGTCCTGTTGTTTTTTCTCTGCACAACCTCACCTGAACAGAAGATATTGTTATTGCTGATCTAGGGAGTAGCAACTCGAAACTATAACAAAAAATCCATCAATACACCTGTAAGTTAGTATACATTGCATGATTATATGTTGCATCCTGACAAGCTGCTTAGGTATATGCATTTAAAAACACAATACACTCAGTGTACACCCGATATTGTTAATTTGACAAGATATGGCACCTGACATTCAGTATTCGTATTCAGGCAGAAGGAATTCTCTATGATAGACCAATGAGAGAAAAAAGCTTCACCCCATTATATGGACATAAGTGCACAGTCAACAATCACCACAAGGATTCCTTACACATGAAGCACCAGGAGACCTCTTTGCATGAAATTCATGGATAAACTATAAGAAAATTGAGATATAAAAATGCCCAAAAATTCTTTAATTGCCAGAACTCATACATACTAGGGATAGATAATCCAGTGACTCCTAATTAAATTGAAAATGTAACATCTTTAATTAAAATGCAAAGTCATATCCATTAATCACCAAACATGATGTTGACTTGGTCATTCTGGTAATCTATCATAGCTTACGCAGAAAAGAAATCAAGCATATACATGACAGAGAATGTCAGCACATCTGTATATAAAGAGTACACTGAGAGACAGACAGACAGACTAACCTCCCCAAATGCTCCCCTGCCTATAATGGTCAATAGCTCAAAGTCATCAACACCCATTTTGTGTCGTTGAAGACGCATGTATTCTGTCTCCTTTTTTTCAAGATATTTTAGAAGATTATTTTGCTCCTCTTCAGACACTTCAGCATCTGCCAGTTTACGTTCCAAAATCCACCTTCTGAAGAAAGACAAAGCCAACAGACATGTTGCAAGTATTAGTACTTGTCTCTTAAGATTCAGTATCAGCTGCAGTAAATTTAACTGTTAATAAGGTTTGGACAATCAAGATTTAGCCAATGCCATAAATCTTTTTGATAGATTCAAGGAAATGGAGATATCAACATTTATAACATAACAATTACAATTCACAGATGACCAAGAAAGCATACAACTTTAAACCTTATGATGAGTATTCTAGAAATTTGTGAAACCCAAATGGGGCAGAGCTATGTGGTTTGCTTAGAGAAAAAATAAAAAATTGTCAAAGAGAAAACCAATTAAACTTCTTCTTGGTCTGATTCCCATTCCTCATAAGAAATAGGGACTCAGCTTTTTACGATAGAACACCCATACCTTATTTGAAAAACGAGTCAATTATAACTAGTTAAAACTATTAACAGATTTCAAATGTATTAACACCAATGAAAAGAATTCACCCTAGTGAATGTATGTAATAATTCCTTTATAAGTATCATGCATAACTATCAATCAAAATCAATCCCTTTATTTGGCCAGATTTTACATTAGAGAGCAGGAATTATACGAAAGAACATGGTACAATTCTATTCACGTGGTGTGGAAAAAGTCTAAGTGTAATTCAATTACTTGAATACAGGAAAAACTCAACAAAAACTTGGGAAACAAAGAAAGTACTAGTTGTACCTATATAAAAAAAAAAAAATTAGTTATAGTGTGTAGAGATAAAATTAGCCATAATAAGTTATTATAATGCTAATCATTAAATAAATAAAAAACTTGTAGGACTGACGATACTATTTTATTCACCTGAGGGTGTATGAATTTAAAAAACTTGGCCCAAAAGTTGTAAGAGCATGCATCATGGAGCAAGGCCTAACATTGTAGGGGCAGCCCAGTGTTTTTTATTTTTTAACTAAACACTTATTAGAGTATAATTTAATAGGCAAACCTTTGTTATGGTTTAATACTTAACACGTAGAAAAAACCATAGCAGCAAAAAACGTTCTTGGGAATAAATTGGCAAATGAAAAAATAGAGATGACAAGTCACATATCAACAATCAAAAAATTAAAAAATATACTAAAAAGTAAAATTTAAATTACTTCCAACAACTCCAAGTTGAAGATGGTTCTGGGGATGCCTTGAAACATATGATGACTAGTCAGAAATATTTAAATCTCCCAAACATCCATATAGATTTTTTTGACTCTCTCGATCTTCATGCCAATCTTTTGCAATATCAACTGAAGGAGTAGACAGCACATAGTGTCCAAAAAATATGCCTACACATACCCTCCAGTATTAAGCAAACTGCCATACAATTTTTAGTGTTGTTCGTTATGATTTGAACAACATTTTTGGGGCCCACCATTTCAATGAAAGTTGCATCCTTCACTTGCTCCTCACTGCTCTCAAAAACATTTCCCTTTTGGGGGACACTCTAATGACATTGATCAATGGTCTATTTTGATTTTTTGCAATCTTTAACTCCATCAGAAATGATGGACACACCTGTATTAAGCCATGTGACCTTAATTGCTCTCAATGATGCCTCTACTGAAGCTTTCTCCTTCACCAATAAGGTGGTTCGCACCTTTTCATTCCCAGGACTAAAGTATCGGCATGGGCATTGGCAATGACCATCACCATATCCTAACAATATGGTGATCTAACAAGGTTGAAAGGAAGCTCATTGCCATAAATGCAACAAGCAATGCTCTCATCTTCAACCTCCCTCACTTAATTCTTGAAGGCCTTTTCCAATGTGCCTCTTTTATGCAGAACATTCTCTTCTCAAGAAGATGGTGACAAGGGTATGAAAGGATGTCGGCCAACCAATTGTGATAAGCCACTGTGAGGTTTCTATGGGCTTTTTTTAGCAAGAGGATGTGATCTTTCCTTTGATCTATGACTCACCATGTTGGCATCCTCTTGTTCTTTAGTAGACCCTCTTATTTGTTGCTTTTGAAACCTTTTTTTAATTCAACCCAAAACAAATTTTAATTCCCAATCGAGGAATAGTTGCACGCGTGAGATTTCACTTGCCTATTCAAGCTCTTATACTCAATTCCACATTAGCTAAAACACCAACAACAACCCCCATCAATAGGAAGTTGTTCAATCATTGTCATATGTCACCAAAGAGGTGATTCTGCATCAAATTTAAATGAACTCTCAGCATTGAGGAAAATTAAACTAGAGCTACCAGCCATTCTATGTGAACATAAACAAAACAAACATTACAAAATTACAACCCTACAATTAACAAATCGAAGAAAAAAATGGCATTTTAGCCCCTTATTATATATTAAAAGTTCAAAAAAAGATTCAAAACTTTTTTTTTAAAAATCACTCACCTTCCAATCCTGACTCATCCACGGGAAAGCATTTCAGTGGATTTTGTTGGAGGGCTACTCAGGACACAGAAAGGGCATTGTTATTTGTTTGTGGTAGCTGAAAGACTTAGCATAATATGTGTTATATTTCCATGTCAAAAAACATTGCTAGGGAAGACTGCAGCAAAATTATTTTTGTTGCAAATGTACGAATTCACTTTGGTTTGCCTCAAAGGATCATGTCAAACTGACATTCCCGATTTTTTTGTAAGTTTTGGAGCACACTTTGCGAGTAAAAGGATACCCCACATTGAAGTGAAGCATGGCTTTCCATCCACAAATGGATGGACAAACTAAAATGGTAAGCAGGACTTTAGTTTAGTTATTTAATGGTTATAATCTGAAGCATCCAAAGCCATGGGAGGAAAGCCTGACATATAAGCAGCATTCCTAAAACCCAGACATGCATTCATCTACAACTCTTTCGCCATTTAAAATATGTTAGATTTTTTACCTCTTAGCCTGTTTGATGTACTTGTGGGACAGCCATGTAAGAAAGGTTAAAATATTAACATAGAGGCAGAGAAAACTGGAAAATTCTATTATATCAGACAAGTGCAGCTCAAAGTGAAAGAGATGGCATAACCAATACCACACCAAACACATTGTCAAGGTGGGTTATCAAGTTTGGTTGTACTTGTGCAAGGACAGAACCCAGGGAGCACCAAGAAAGATGAAGCCTTTGAGATATGGACCCTTATCAATTCTGGAACAAATAGTAAAAGTGCCTTTTGGGTGAATATATTTGGTTGTTAATGTGGGAAATTTAAGACTAATTAAACCTCCAATATTGGATGAGGAAGAGGAATTAGTTTTACAATCCGTGGAAGACCTTAGTCCAAGACCATCGGAGGAGCTTCAGCAGGATGTAGTATCTCAAAAGAAAGAAAGGAAAGTGCACAGGGGCCTACATGAAACATGGTTGGTTGGACTAAAAATCAATGTCCATCCAAAACAAAGTGGTACCACAAAAATGCTGTTGAGAATAAATTTCCACATCTTTTAGGTTGCTGAGCTTTTAGGGACCAAAAGCCCCTCTAAATGCAGAGGAGTGATCCAAAAATCAGTTCCCATTTTACAATTGAGAGGTCAATTTTAATCCAAATCAATCAAAGACTTCAATTTAAGCATATTTTAGCATTGGTGAGTCATTTCTGAGAGTTACGACATTGAGGCATGTATATAAGGTTGTTGAAGACTCTGACTGATCTGAAGCATCCTGGGGATGAAAACACTTTTTGTAAACAGACTGTGTAAAATGAAATTTTGGCTAACATCAGCAGGTTCACCCATGTTGACAGTCTAGTCAACTTCGTGAACAATACCAGCAAAAGAGGCAACTGTAGACAATTTAAACATGGCAATAATTATAAAACTAAAAAGAATTGTCAATTTGTTTCGACTTCAATAAGTCGGAGTTCATGATTTCCATTACTTAGAAAGTTCAAGCATCTACTTAGGGAATTTGGTAATCCATTTTCTAGTTGGCACTATCATTTAACTTCATTTAAAGAGAAATTATGCAGGTTTAGAAATTGTTGGAACAGGGCTTAAAGGAAAGTAGCTTGTGGATGGATGGAACCACTCTTATCACTTGTTGAAGGTTGTAAAGGTCAAAATTAGACTGGCATTCATTCATATTGATCGTACTTAATTGGTTATTGTGGATTCTAGGGAGTATTTAATCATCAACGTAGAGTTTTTCCCTTTTGAGGCTTATCTCAACCAAATCTTGTGTCTCTGTGACTGCCAAGTGTTTTCGCTTCTATTTCTATACTTCCCATTGTTTTAGTTATGGTACTGTACTTCTTGTTTTGTACTCACTTCTTAAATGTTTGAGTAGCTAACATTACAAATCCATAATTCGTGAGCTGCATTGGAATATCTAGAGCACCTTACAGATCCCATATTATCCAACTTGTTAGTTCCACTTATTTTATATTTAACAACCAAGTAAGATTGTTGTATTACACCCAAGAATTCATGCTGACATGTTTTTGTAATTTCAAATGTGCTTGCAAATATTCAACAGGTTTATGATTCATGTAAATAGTGGTTTCTTTCCCAATTAAATAATGTTCTATTTCTTAACCACTCAAGCAAGAGTATAGCATAATCATTAAAAAGTGTTTCCACATAGGATTATCTTCAGTATACTATTATTGATATTATTATACTGTTTATTTTGGTTTATCAGTACTATATTATTGTAGGTGTGTATTATATTATCAAGATTACATTAAATTATAGAACTACATCCTAGGTTTATTATTTACATTATTTTTATTATAATCTTACCACAATTGAATATATCATATTGTTCCTTTCCTCATCATTCTCTTGTTATATTGTTGCTTTTCTGTTAGCCCAGATTTATCAGTTAGCGTGGATCCTAAGTTCCCCTTCCCTGCTTGGCATCTTGGTCACTTTTTGTCAAGCTAAATCTGCAAACCATCCAGTTTTCCTCTTTCATTCCAATGGTGCATCACACAGTGTGATCAAAACGTTGATGAAAATAAAATAAACAAAGTTATTTCCGGAAGCCATTGTACTCATCTTGAACATTGACAGAATTTTCTAGCAGGTGATGTTAGCGCACCTGGAAAACAAAGGCCAGTACAAATTTACTGGTATTAAATGTTCAATACAAACCAGAATTTATAGAATCTGTGATTTTAATCATTAGAACCATATTCTTACTTATATCATCCAATGTTCCATGAGAACTTATTCTTGGGGTCCAGGTGACGTCTCCAATATCTCAGACACTTGGATGGTACATCCCCTTTATTTAGGACCAGATAGCCTGCTATATTTGGTCATAAAAAAAAGTAAGCTTTTAAAGGAAAATAATGCTAAAACCCCCTGAAATTTAAAAGGAGGAGCATAATTGTTGCAAACGCAGCACATTGTATTTACTGTTTAAAATTTCAAATTCTTTAGGTTTGTTTACTTTATTTTAATTTGGAAAAAAATTCGTTGCTGAAACTTCGTCCCAAAGTCCCTACCTGTGCCAGAAAACTCAATGGAACATTGATGTTATGGTATGAAAGCAGAAGTTTTACTCGTGATGTGTTCTGATTGCTTAACAGAGACAGCAACGTAACACATTTATCTTGACCACTGTTATGACGAATGGTGAACAATTGCCGCTAATCTGCATACGAGATGCCTTGAATTTGCAATTGCCAAAGCTTGAGAAAATATTATCTCAAACTGCCACAGGGAAAGCTTCCAGAAGCTTCATATTGTTGATAGAATTATGAATAAGGTGCGTTTCCCCCAATGTCATCAACACAAGCAAGGTTAACAAATACAGTTGATCGAGGCTGTTTTCAATTAATATGTTTTTTTTATTCAACCGGAATAAACGTAAATAAACAAAGATTTTGATATTAAAGAAATTGAACGGGAGGTTTTTATTAAAGAAACAGCAGACACCAAAAAAAACCATACTTTTTTAAATCATTAAGACAGATTTAAGAACTGGTAGAGAATATTTTTTTATGACTAGCATATAAATATTTATGTCTGTATAGTCTAGAGTTATGTTGGATTTTTATAAATTATATATATTAACATTTTTTGAATAGGTATTTTATTGTATTCGTATTTTTCTGATTACATCGTAAAAATTTTAAATATAATGGTTTCTTTCATATTTAAGGTCCACCATAGAAACGCCCTAGAAAGTGGCTACAAGTGATCCAATTCATCTGGCTACCTTGCTCCTTACTTGAACTTGACTCACTCTCTGGTAAAGATTAACGTAGCTTTACTTCTACCCCGTCACGCAGGTCAATTAGGGAAGTTGAAAGTTGAGTAGAGACAAATGTCGGAGAAGGATTTCCTTCAAGAGAGCAGGGAATTGAGGCAGAAAATTTAGTAGAAGAATATACAGAGAAGGCAAGGAAGAGGAGAAATTGAAAATACCTTTCCTTGCGCTCCTGCAAACTCTTCATTTGAGCCTTGTAATGGTTTTCTATGTACTGTTTGGCTGCAGCTACTCTCTGCTTGGTTACGTTAGAAGGAGCTTCGTCGTTGGGAGGCCGAGGGCAATTGTTGGTGTTATTGTCGTCTTTCTTCTTCCCCAGCGCGGCTTTCATTGCTTTGGGCTGAAAGCGCTGAAACCAGCCCTTGGTGGCCTCCATGGATGATAGATCGTCTTAATAATGCTTGTATTCTTAATAATGCTTACTTAATGGATGAAGAATGATGAATGAAGCCCTATCCTCCCCCTCCTCCAACTCCTGCCGGATCCATTTCCCTTTCCAATTGCATTTCATCAAACACTTGTCTTCCGCCTCTCCGATTACAATTACATTCGCTCGAGAAGACCTTGCCCATAAATGTCTCGCGACTCTTTCGTCCCCCCACACCCCACAACAGTCCTTTTACGATCAACTAAACACCATCCATCCCTTCCCAACCATCCAACATGCTCGACATTTACCACGAGAGTTTCGCGTAGCAATATAACAAAAATAATTGCAGGTAAACTGACATAAATAGAACCGTGGAGTCCGCCCAGCATTTTCGTTGTTTGCTGATTTATTCAACCCTGACCGGCACGTGTCAATGAAAGCGCGGGTTTTATTACCGGGTCGCGGGATGAGACGGCCGTCAAGTGGACCGCGTCCTCATTTGCTTTCCTCCCAATTTAAGCAAATTTCCTCCCTTCGCCGCCTTACTAGTTACGCACCCTAAACTAACTTCGCCACAAAACAAGTGCCGCCACGCTTCTAAATTAATTCTATTTCTAATGGACTCGCCAAATTACTATTTTACTCCTCCTATTCTTTTATTTCGTTTTCTCTTTTATTTTTATTTTTTTGGGTTAGAAATGTTCTAATGTAATATAATATATGTTGTTAGAAATGTTCTAATGTAATACAATATATTAGTATATGTTTTCAAAGGAGAGCAAGGATTATCTCGATAGAACATTAATTATAATATATTATTTACATTATAAATGTTTGAATGTAATATAATATATTAGTATTTATTTATAAATGAAGGGTAAGAGTTAGCTTGATAGAAAATTATATTTAAATTATGCTCGAGAAACTAATTATATTTGTGCATAGAAGATATAATAGTTTTATTTATCAATTTTTGTATGTAACATAACATTTAAAATATGGTGCATAGTTGTATTTCATTTTTTTGTGTAAATAGTCTATTTGCAGCTTTATATTTTGGAGAATGATGATACTATTGACATAAGAAGATCTTATGGATAGACACGTACTTCAAAATTTTGAATATTTTTTCACTTAAAATAATTATGAAATGGCATTCAAGGGGACACAAATAAAAAATTAACTTGTAAATCAAATTGACATATCTATTTAGAAGACTAAGAATGAACTTGGTCATTTATTGTAGTTATAAGAGGTTAAACAAGGTGTAGGAGAAAAACCAATTCTATTTTAGGGTTATTTTTTAGAATAATGTATATTATTTTCAAAGTAAGATAAAATATAATATAAAAATATCTAAGTTAAAGCCATCAATTTTGAATTCTTTAGAATGGCTCGCAATGAGATCAATCTCAAATTTTCATTACACTAAACAATTGCACTCTTATTGTGCTTCAAAGCCTTGAAAGGCAGTCTTCTAGCCATGAAAGCTTGAGATGTTGGTGTCTATGATATGAGAAGTAAAATAATGGTTAGTATCATGTAAAGGGATGATCTCCTCTTGCGCAAAAGAATCACTACCCTCTAGTTTGGATGGTGAGGGGTTTCTTTCTTCAAAAGCTTAAAGGTGGTGCTAGGTTTTATTAGAATAACAATAAAACAACAAAACATTCATTCTAAAAACAAGTAGATTTAAGGCATGGAGTGACTAGTTTGCACTTTACACATATGTAAATGAATTTATCTAAGGTAACACTTTGATTTCTAGTTTCAATGTAAAAAAGAAAAGGCTTATTTTATCTTAGAATATAGAGTAGTGAAAATCTTATGACCACTTCACATTTCACCATATATATAATTGTATTTAGAGTTCCAATTTAAGATTGAAGAAAGTTCTTGATCTCATAGTGAAGACACTATTAGGACTGCAAAATAATGTTTTTGGTTATGTTCCTTAGGTAGACTGCATTTTTGGTCTTTGAATTTTATATGAGTATAAGTTTAGTGAAGGGGTTTTATTTTTCTATGGTTTTGTATCTTTCATTAATTTCCCCTTTATTTATTCTCAAATAGCAACGACCCCATGACCCATGTTTTAGGTGGCACGTGGCCATTTCTTGCCTTAATCCTTGACCCCATTTCTGTGCAGATCACCTTTATTGCCTCACTATTTGTCTCGTGGGCTTGCGGAAGCATTGTTTGGGTTCCCAAAGTGAATGCCCGCGTCCCCGCAACATGGTATGTTTTCGTAGGGTCTTTTGTTGCGGGTGCGCAAATAGATGTCAAGTGACCAAGAAGCAAGGCCCTACTTTCCCACGTGGCAATGATGATGTAAACAAAAATTTAGCGGGCACGCGAGGGAAGGGTTTTTTGTTGAAAGTGTTAAAGATGTAGCCCACGGCTCTGCAGGTGAATTTCATTAAGCTCAAAGTCTATTGCAGGGATGTGAAAGGAGGAGTGTTGGACCCCATGCTCCTATGGGGTTATTTCATGGAGTAAAAGAGATTTGCGAGAGAGAGGAATGAACGAATGCCCGAAGTAAATGCCCACGTCCCTGCGAGGATGAATTAAAGAAGACAAAGAGGCTCGAGGGCATGCAAGGTAAAAGGAATTAAGGAGTGTGGATCCTACACCACCGCGAGGATGAAATTGAAGGAAATGAAAGACTAGCGAGCGTGCAGAATCTTAGTCTCGAAAAACAATTGCAGGTTGTGGTCAAATTGATAAATGGATCGATAGAGGAAACTGGCACGAGTGAGGTGGAATACACAGCACCCCAAAAGTTTGAAATGTGTGATGTGAAGGTCATGGCAGAACCTCTTGTCCACGATGAATTTCAAAAGGACAAGTAATACTTACATGCGTATGAATAGGACAAGAAATTCAAAACGACGGAGATTGAGGCTACATGTAGAAGAGACTTTGACAGGGACAACTGAGTTGGCGGTGATGAAAGAACAAGAGAAGTTTTGAGAGCTTAAAGTGGGAAATAACATGCATGTCAGAATTACAAAAGAATAATCTATTTTTAGAAATCTCAGTTTCCTATAAAGAGAAACAATCTGAGTCTTGGCTAAGCAATTATCGAGGTGTTTTTTGTGATTGTCTAAGGATGGTTCTAAATATGGGAATTATAATTACAAGGCAAGGTTGTGCATTTCTCCATTTTAGGTTTTGTGACACATGGTGGAGAATGTTCAAGCGAGTAACCAAAGGGGTCTTGAGAGGCCTTTTCAGGCGCAAGGAATCTCTCAAGGGTTATCCACATTTTCCCCTGCACCACCAAATAGCACAGAGGCAATGGAAGAAGAGAGGAAATGGGAAATTGGGGAAGGTGGATGGTTCAGATGCAACTTTGGTATGATGTTGTAAGCTCATGGAAGTTGCCACCTCTTCTTTGTTCACAAGATTTGTGATTGAGCTCCTCTTTCCACTTTCATTGCTGTCAATCTGGGACTGTGATCTTCCCCTTTTGGGTTTTGAGATGCTCCATTCCTTCTGTGTCGAGTGAAACTAGGCGTGCTTCTAAGAAGGCAGTTGTAATGCAATGGTGGCACAGCTCAAAACATGCGACAATAGAAAATTATTCTCTATCAAGGCAAAAATGATGCGCATATATTTGTGTCTTTTCTCTTGCTTCTTTTGAAATCAAGCAATAAGTTTTTTCTCTAGTCCATGGGGTTGACGTGTCAATCTGCAAGGAAGCCAATTGTAAAACAGCCTATAGCTTGTTGCATTCCTTGTTGTTATAAAAGGAATACCAAGGCTGTAAAAGGGGGATTCTGATTCTGGGATTTTGATAGCTAACATATACTAGGAAAATGTTCAGAGTTCAGAGTTATGTATTAGCCTGAAATGTGCATTTGTAATTTTGAATCAATGAATTAATTCTATCGTGTTTTGTCTCTCTTTCTTGTTTTGTTATCTTTCATGATTTCTGTTTATCAAGGATATTGTCTTCGCAGCTATGTGAATGTGTAATTGCATAGTTAGGGTTCTTTTCTAGGAAAATATTAAATGCTTGCTAATTGTAGGGGATAATGAAATAATAGGAGATTTCATAAGTGTGATCCACGATGGGAAATATCTAGTGTTGGTGTAAGGCATCAATATCTGTGAATGAAATCGCTAAACTCAGGAGATGCTGACTCTGTTACCTTAGGATAGGCACTGGTCTATATGTCACTACAATGTTTCAGACAGTCTTGAATTGATAATCACTTCAACTTTTCTTTATTTCCAATTTAGTGTTGTTTGTTCTTATTTGCTCTGAAACTAATCCAAATCCCATTAACTGAGAGTGGAATGAGATTTTGCTCATATGTCTACATGCATTGGTATGAGTTTATGGGGATTGTCTTCTTGTGAGGGATATTCCAGGTCAATTGTGTTATATTTGTGAATGCCCTATAGGTCCACTCGTCTGGGTTTTGCAAGGCCCGAAGTGCAGAAGAATTTTATCCTTGGGATTCTTGTTAGTTGGTTGTCTAGTTCAAAACCATCTAGTTCAGAATGGCAAATGTAATGAAGCTTAGAATCATTCCTATTTTGACTGATAGCTAGAAAAAATTGCCAACAAAGTGGCGACTTTGCTGGGGAGTCCATAGAATTATCCATGTGGGAAGAGTCCAGAAATTAAAGAATCTAAAAATTCATTTCAGATTTGGAGTTTATAGCCTGGAGAAAGTGATTCATTGCAGATCATTTAAAAATTGATATGTGTGATTCTATTGCTGAAAGAAACCCAGAATGAAATGTCATTTCAAGTGGCTTCCAGTTATTTGAGAATCTTTCCTCTATCAAGGAGGTGGTGACTCTAAATAAAGAACCAGATATTTGACGAAGATCTTAAAAAAAAATTCAACTAGAAAGAAAGCAATAGCAACTGCAATGTTCCAGGTATTCTCCAAAATTTATGTTAAGGCATCAATTGTTCCCTTCAAATGAGTTGAGCACTAAATTAGGGAAAGAATAAAAGGAGTTTTAACATACTTCTCGGTTGTCATCTATTTTATTTGTATAGAGAAATTTGTAAGTTTTGTAGATCTATGTGAGAACTATGCTCGTAAGTGAGGTCTCAAAGTCATTATAATATTATTCTCGAGTTGAATATTTATTTAAAATAAATAGAGCATATCTTATTGATTGTAATTTATTTATTTAACACGTCTTTATTGAATCAAAATATTTATTATCATTAACATAGCACATAACTTCTCGTCATCTACTTTTCTAAAGTATATATTATTGTTATCAATATTGACCTAGAGAGAGTGACATGTTGACTCTCTTCTTAGTTGATAACATGGAAACATCCTGAGGCTTGTGGGTTGCCTATAGATCAAGATGAATCTCCAAAGAGGGCGAGTTCCCTTGGTTTATTGCCTAAAACGCTCTATTCTATTGTTGCTTGCTAAAGAAAAGGGAAGAGAAATGACCTAAAATTTGAAACCCAAGACATAAAGAGGTGGTGCACCAAATTGCTTATGACATGTAGTATTGTTTGACATACACAATAAATTCAATATACAAGTTTTGTATAATACATGACTCAATTTTTCTATCATATTTATGCATGAATGCTTCATAGGAAAGTTAGAGTTCAATAGTCTTAAGAAGAAATCAATTATTTTCATAGCTAAGAGCTATGTAGGAAAATAACATAACCCACAACCTACATAAAATGTACATATTTTTGCATGACAGTTCTTCGAAATGAGACATGAATTAAGGAATACCTATGTTGTCACAAAACCGCATCAACCATTTGTAGTTGCACATAAAATACAATATTGAGAAGATAAAAGTGTTTGTTTTATTGATAAAAGGTAATTTTATAGCTACATACAAACCTAAAAAAATACATCTTTTTTAGTGGCGAATTTTTTATAATTGATGAATAGCCAGGATCAAGGATTTTGAAAATGGCGAATATGACGGATCGAGGGTATATCTCTCATTTGCCTGATTTTTACGTGTTTTGGGCCATAGGTAAGGTATTTCGCCATCGTATTTTGTGGACCAGACATACTTATTGAATTTTTTTATCAATAGCTTCAAAAGGTTCCAATGTACGTCCACCCATTTATTCGCCAATACTAGCTAAGTGGTTCAATACCACAATTGTTTAGGAGGACCCATTTCACCAATCATGTTGTAAGTTATTGTTTAGAATGACCCACTTCATCAGTCATGTTGTAAGTTAATAGTAATTATAGGTCCATGGTCACCTTGGAAAATCAAAACGTATACCATGACAAAATCCCACTTAAATTAGCCAAAATTTAAGATTAATTTTAAAATGCCCCACATAATTCACTAAATATGAATTGGTATAATTACAATCAAAAGTTGGTACTTTTTTGACACATTTTGTTATGTGTTAATTTTTTGACACATTTTGTTATGTGTTAAGCTTTGTATAGTCGATTCAGATCAAAGACAACTTGCTACTACAAACATTGTTGTACAATAGACTTCAACAAAACCAATCTGTAAGTGACAATGAAAATTTATTTTATAGTATTATAAGATTATTTATCCTCCGAGTTTGTGAATTTTATTTTGTTTTTAATAATTATTTAATAGGGTTTCATTCATTGCTTGAGGAATTAGGATCCAAGGATCTATCTTCTTAGATTCTATTTCTTGCAGTTTGTATTTCTTGAGAGATGTCAAGCAACTAGAGTCATGAAAGTGTTGAGGGGAGGCCATTAAAATGCATAAATAAAAGCATAATGTCATACTTCTATAATGTTATTATTGGCGGTCCATCAGACAAAAGTACAACATCAATAGTTGCAAATGCACCAAAAAATATTGACAAAGGACAAACCTCTGGGAAAGACTGAAATGAGTTAATTGAGTCAAATGAAAATGATGCAGATAATGTTCTAATGGAATTGGATTCCCAAAATAGTCGAAATAAGTCAATTGAGGTTTATGACAATGTCGCAAGCAATGTTGATGTGAATGATGCAAATGATTTTGCTAAGAAAGGCGCAGATGATGTTGTTGGAAGTACACGAAAGGGGAAAAGAAAAAGGAAAATCAAAATCGGGGCGCGAATGGGAAATGACAAGGAATTTCCAGTTGGATTGGGTGTCAACGTACCCATTCATTGAAGAAGTGAAAAATCCAAACAAAGACGAGCCTTCAACAAAATGCAAGTGTACGATCTGTAGTTCAAAACTAAAAAGGGACGAGAAGTTGCTGCTAAAATTGGACACCATAGAGAAGCATATCAGTAAAGTGTATGAAAAATAAATCATAGATGGAAAAGAACGATCAGTGATTAGATGGAAAACAAAGGAAGAATGTAAACGTGTTAAGTGTGAAGAAGACTATAAAGAGCATATGCAAAGAGAGGAGAAGAATGTTAAGCATTGAGGTTCGATTGAGGCTCAATTCAAACATCCGATGACAAAAACAATCAAGTAAAAAATAATTCAGTTAAGCGTTGTTTTTCCAACTTTTGAAAAATGGGTGTCCTATGTCAGACTACCCTAACTTTGCTACTTTATTAAGATTTTTGAATTTTTCTAGATTTTCCTCAGACACATTGGTCAAAAACTAGTGGATGGGAATGGGCAAGTTGTCTTGTTGAGGTAGAAAAATATGATGTAAAGGAAAATATTAAACAGTCAAACTTTATTGCATTATCTTTAGACGAAGTTATAGCAATAGGTAATACTTCTTGGATATGTATGCATGTATAAGGAAACATGTCTGTCAACCTCATTTACTCTATCTTGTTAAAATGAAGGAGAATTCCACAGTGCAAAATATATTTGAGGTAGTTAAAATATCTTTAAAACAATTTGGCGGTATGCATGACTTATCAATTGCCTAAAAGTTGGTATGTGTAGGAGTTGATGGAGCTATAGTGTTTCAAGGTCACAGGAATGGATTTTTCATAAAGCTACAAACTTCTATAACACCACACATGATTGGCACTCACTGCATGGCAAATAGATTGAATTTAACTTTTAGAATTGTGAACAAATTTAATTTAGTAGCTAAAGTTGAAATAATAGTTCGCAAGTTGTACTTATTCTTCCGTCGAAGTCCCAATCGATTTTCAAGAATATCAAAAATTTGTCGAGGGAATAACCGATGGAAACAAGCTTCTTAAGGATGTTGATACTAGATGGATCTCCTTGTGGGGACCAATAGGAATAGTTTTCTTTGAATATAAATCCCTAATTGGACTAATGTACAAACAACAAGAGTCGAAAGGCAAAGCTTTTGAGAATTTACATAGGTTAAGTGATGTAGAGACACTCTTAACTTTGGCTAGTATTCTCTGTTGGCAAATGCACACTCCAATGAGAAATTGTAGGTGATTGAAGGTATTGTCATTGATGACAACCTTGCAATCATGTGATACCAGCAGGCAGACACAGGCACCGACACTGGCAGACTCTACACCGGCACACAGAACACTGGCAACAAAAAGGAAGAATACCGACACCCTGGCCGACAAGAATTTTATGTATTTATACTTTGTAATTAATTGTAAAATCTTTTATAAGCCGACATGGTGGATTGAAATATGACTCATATATGTATGAGATCATTGTAGATCATTTCATAGAGCAGAGAGACATGAGATAGGATGTGAAATATACACACCTAATATGTGAATTATTGGTTAAGGGTTTATGTTGTAGCAGAGCTTAAACCGGTACTGAATCTGGCATAGCAGATGCTGATCTGAAGCAGTACAAGACATTGGATTAGTATAATCCATTTTGTAAGTCAGTGAGACTTCATTTATAATTGAACAATGAGCTCTAGGCACTTGGCCTTCCTCCATGTGCAGGCCCCTATTGTAAAGAGTAATATTCCCTTATTGGCCAGTTAGCGAATATTGTGGGTCACAAATCCCACTGAGGTTTTTCCCACACCAGGTTTCCTCGTTAAAATACTATGTTATGGTGTGCTTCTCATGTTGTTGTTATTGTTCTTATTTACTGCATTATTTATGGTTTACCGGTACTCAGTTTTAATATGTTTTTCATGTTTTAAATCAAGTAATTTGATATACCAGTTAGATACTGATTCACACCCCCCCCCCCCCTCTCAGTATCTTTGGGAATCCTAACAATTGGTATCAAAGCTTGGTCCTCTATTTTCAAAATCCTAACGGCTTGAGGAAGATCTTGTCACCGGTAGAGATGGAAAACTTGAGAAAGCAATTGGAAACAACTCTTCCAGACTATGATGCAGAAAAAAGTGAAGAATATCAAACTTGAGGATGATCTGAAGGCTGCTCAGGATATTATTCAAGCACTTCAAGAGAATTTTACTATTGCAAGGAACAAGAGGAGAGAACTTTGTGAAAAGATGCAGAATGAGGAAAAGGAAAAGGAAACTCTTAATGATTTGGTAAACAAGCTAAGACAAGAAATCAATACAACAAAGAATGAGATGCAAGATATGACTATGAGATTCTGTAAAGAAATTGAAGACAGAAAGAAGAATGAAAAAGACTTGGTTAGAAGACTAAATGATGCTAGAAATAAAAACACAAGACTCAGTCATGAAAATGATATGTTGAAGATAGATCTTATGCACACAAAATGACAGAATTGAACTCATGAGATAAAAATGAATCTTGGAGAATGAACTGACTGTTGCAAATCAACACAAGGAGAAACACAAGAAAAGTTCAGAAGAACTTGGTGACATGTTGAAGAATCGGAAACCTAATGGTGATACAAATGGCCTTGGCTTTGAAGTTGGTGAAAGCTTCGGTACTGCAAACAATCATGATCATAGCAAACTGGTAAGACAACCTACTGCTTACAAATTTAATGGCAAATGCTTTAACTGTAACAAGTATGGTCATGGAGCAAATCAGTGTAGATTTAGAAATCATCAGAATACTAATACAGCCACCGGTCAATGTTCTAAATGCAACAAAGTTGGTCATAATTCAGAGAATTGTAGAATGAATGTAAGATGTTATATTTGTGGAAGATTTGGACACTTATCTAATCAATGCAGAACACATACCGACATAGGATATGGGAAAGCTATTCAGAAGAACAATGTGACTTCTTATTCCTGTAACAAGATTGGACATATTGCAAAAACTTGTAGAAGTAAGGCATCACCGACAAATACCAAAGGTCCTAGTTTGAAAGGTAAAGAAAAGGTTGAAGAGGTAAAGCAAGAATTCTCAAAACAATGGATCAAAAAGTCAGATCAGAATGTTGATGGGAATACTCCTCCACCGGTAGAATAGAGTAACACTCCACCGATAAGAGACTCTTCATCTAACTGAAGGAAAATCCTTTGGGGGTTTAACAACAAAATGAAAAACATGCTATTATTCCCTCGGTTGATGGTGAGAAGTTGAAATTACTTCTGTATCGGCAAATGAGTTAAGTTGTGACTTAACCGGCGAGCATTAAATGTGGTAGTTGGAGAAAATAACATTATAAAGCAAATGTTTTGGCTCCTTTTTCATTCATCGAGCATTCAAATCTTCGAGAGCGCAAAAATTTCCGAGCGAAGGCATTCTAAGCGAAGAAGTGAAGCAATCCATCAAAGCATTCATCCCTAAGGTAGATTGAGGTATTTATAGCTATGACATCTTTATCCACTCCTGGATTTGTTGCAAACCCTACTGTTGTTGAGGTTATTAAGTGCCCTAGACCTATTTTCAAACTGGTTCCCGAAATTGCAAAGAAAGATGATAGCATAGGTGCATTTTCTCAAATCCCTAAGGGATTAGTATATGATGAAGACCCTAGAATGTATATACATTATCATATTGAGGAACTAGGTGATGATGAGATTAAGAATATGTATAAGTCTATGATTTGTGATGTGTCTGGAAATGTCAAGCCGAAACACAAAATAGTGGAAACCCTAGGTTTTACTAAAATTCTTAGTATCCCGGATTTTCCCAAGGATATCATAAGGATTGTGTTAAGCAGAGTACATGGTGAATTTTTCTGGTTAGATTCAATCCATAAAATCACAAAAGAAGCGGTAAAAGATGTAACAGGGTTACCTTCCACCGGTAACAAACCTAGCAAAACAAAGAAGGTCTCAAATGACACAGTGATAAACCTAACCGGTACAACATTTGATAAAAGGTCTTTAAGGGTAAATGATGTAAAAGACATAAATGTCAGATTTATCAGTATGATCTTAGGTTATAAGGCTACTCATGCAAATAGGTTGAACTCAATTTTTAGCCTATGTATCAAAAGTGCCTATGATATGGTTAATGATAATGCAAGGATAGATGTATGTGAATGGCTCAAAGATGAGTTGATAGACAATCTAGGAAAGATTAAAAGAGATAAGAAAGGAACATTCAGATTCGGAAACTTGCTTGTTTGTCTGATGTTGTACATAACAAAACAAGTACCCGGTATTGGTGCAAGAGATTTTGGTTTTGACATTCCGATAGGAAAACAACTGTTGGATCTATTGAACAATATGGGAGAAAACCGAGAAAAAAACCTAAACGAACATTTTCAATAATTGAAGACTCGAATGAAAACTAGAGTAAGACTGTCACAAGCTATTGTGGATAAATATCAGAAGGAAATTTGTTTTGTGATCAAGAAAGATGAAATTTGGATGGAGGTAGTTGTCCCTAGAACTATTTGGGTAACTGAAATGGGTTATGAAATAGATGACAATATCATTGAAACTTATGCAAAAGCCCTCCTCGAAGCACCCAATGAACCTACTGAGGAAGTTTTTGGAAATGTTGAAACAATAGAAAGTGGAATTCAATCAAGGAAAAGGGTTAAGAAGGTTGAAGCAACTGTAAGAAAAGGAACCCAACAGGCTAAAGAAATCAAGGAAGATGTTTTGAGACAAATTGGTATAAGTGAAAGTGAGTTGGAAGCACCTCAATTGAAAACTCATCTTTCACCAGTTGGAACTTCTTATGAGAGTGATATACTGACAATATTTAAAAGGGTAGAAAGGAAAAGAAAACCCACACCGGTACCCTCTCCTACACCAAAAAGAACCAGACAAAAAAAACAGGCAGTAACGCCTCCAACAAAGAAAATGAATCCTAAGAAGAAGAAGGTAAAACAAGATATTGCTCCAATAGACAAACTTCTTAGTGAAATTACAGAGGATGGTAAGCTGAAGAACATCAACAAAATATACAATACACTATCAGCTGATGATAAGGAAAGCATAGAGAACAGTGTAATTTTACACTTAGATATATACAATAAATTTTTGATGCAAATTGTTGATGAAATTCAAAATGATCTGTATAAGAGACTTGAAGCTAGAAGGTTAGCCATCGTTGAACTGGACAAGAAAATTAAGATTGAAAAACTACTTGCGGTACATCCAGTCAACTCAACTGATGAAATTGACAAACTTATCAATGAAGCAAACCGGACAGTATTCTCTTTTGCTCACCAACATGTAGCACTGATGGCAGGTAGAGTAAAGGAAGTCTCTAAGGAAACAACAGATGCATGGGATATATTCTTTGTGGAAAAAGAAAAACAGGAAGAATTACTCAGACCAAAAACTATTAAATTCTATCAAAAGGATAGAGATAAGGGGAAAGGTAAGGTAGGTGGACCTCCAAACCTTAAAATAACTAACAATGTGCCCCCACCTCTTTCAGATACTCCACCGGTAGATATTATTGATAGTCAACCGGCCACAGAGAGTATGAAGACTCCACTAGAGGATACAAATCCTGAGTCTGAAATTTTGTATACTGTGAATGTAGACACCCAGGAAGTAAATGTTGTGGTTGACAGAGAAACCACTGAAGATAAGGAAAAAGATGTGACTACTGAGTCACCGGCTGCAGAAGTTGAGATAAGCATAGAAAAACCTACACAAGCAGAGCAACCAACTGAGGATATCACAGAGAAACCAGTAGAAACAATTGAAAAACAATCAAAAGAACCGACAAAAGAGAGTTCAGAGGTATAGACTGAGACTACATATGAGAAACCGACAGTTGAAAGCTCAGAGAAACCCTCTGAGACATAGATAGAGAAACCAAAACAGGTACAGGTTGAAGCGCAGGTTTAGACAAAGACAGTGCCATCGACCCAAACTGAAAAGCAAAAACCTTTGTTTGCAGAAATGCAAACATAGACTGACCTACCAGAGGTTGAATCAAGTAAGGTGATTACCACAACCGGTAGCATGGCTATTGTAAAGACTGTTGGACAAACATCTAGTACATCTTTGGTAGAATTCAGACCTACAAGTATAACAGAGGTCTTGTTGGATTCAATAAAGAAGACCATGGAATGTAATGCACAAGCCTATAAGGCTATTGATGATACAATTCCAATTCTTAAATTGATAGCACCAAAGTGCATTATTGATAATAAGGATTCTTTAGGTCAACTAGACACATTGTCTAAGTTCATCACCAACAACATATTGACTGTTGATCAAATAAATGAGGATACATTTAAGGAAAGAATGATTAAAGAAAAAGATAAATTCTTTGAGGAAATTGTGAAGAAGAACAAGGAGAAAATGGATACCTTATTACTGGAACTTGGAGAAATAATTCTTGACTTCAAGAAACTATATAGGGACACTTGTAAGACAAATGTCTTAACAGAAGACCTTGACAAGGAAATCAACAAAGCACAAGATAAGATAAACAATATTGCTAACAATCTGATAGGATCATCAGATTCATTTTTGGAGATAACAGAGCAAGAAGAGAAAAACAAGAAGTTAGAGAATGACAAACAAAGAATAAAGGGTAAAGCAAAGGACTTGAAATGCAGACTTGGTACAAGACTAGAATACCTCATTTCTTTGAGAAAAGAAATATTCGAGGCTCTGGTTCCCAGACTAAAGACACTGGAAGAGCAAATGCACATACTCACCGGTACAATGTAGAGAACACAAGAGGCAATAAAAGATAGCAAAACATTTAGTAATGGTATAAATTTGATTTTGATAGATATCTTTCAGATTGTAACCCATCGGTTACAAGAATCCAGGAAGGACTCCACTGACAGCGAATGACAACCTTTGCCATTGATGTCAAAGGGGGAGTAGTATAATGAGAAAAATGGTTAGAAGGAAGTAGAGATTATCTGCTTAGGGAGAGCATATATTTTTGGACATACATTTTTGGCAAAAAAAATTTGGACTTCAGTTTTCGGATGCACTCTTGAATTTTTCTCATGAGTGTTGCCATCAATGCCAAAGGGGGAGATTGTTGGCAAATGCACACTCTGATGAGAAATTGTAGGTGATTGAAGGTATTGTCATTGACAACAACCTTGCAATCATGTGATATCGACAGACAGACACAGGCACTGACACCGACAGACTCTACACCAGCACACAAAACACCGGCAGCAAAAAGGAAGAATATCGGCACCCTGGCCGACAGGAATTTTATGTATTTATACTTTGTAATTAATTGTAAAATCTTTTGTAAGTCGACATGGAAGTTTGTAATATGGCTCATATATGTATGAGATCATTGTAGATCATTTCATAGAGCAGAGAGACATGAGATAGGATGCGAAATATACAGACCTAATATGTGAATTATTGGTTAAGGGTTTATGTTGTAGCAGAGCTTAAATCAGTACTGAATATGGCATAGCAGATGTTGATCTGAAGCAGTACAAGACATTGGATTAGTATAATCCATTTTGTAAGTCAGTGAGACTTCTTTTGTAATTGAGCAGTGAGCTCTAGGCACTTGGCCTTCCTGCATGTGCAGGCCCCTATTGTAAAGAGTAATATTCCCTTATTGGCTAGTAAGCGAATATTGTGGGTCACAAATCCCACCGAGGTTTTTCCCACACCGGGTTTCCTCATTAAAATACTGTGTTATGGTGTGCTTCTTATGTTGTTGTTATTGTTCTTATTTACTGCATTATTTCTGGTTTATCAATACTCAGTTTTAATATGCTTTTCATGTTTTAAATCAAGTAATTTGATATACCGGTTAGATACTGATTCACCCCCCCTCTCAGCATCTTTGGGAATCCTAACATTCTCCCCGTTTTGAATGAAATGAGCAAGCTTTTGAATTTAGCTGAAGAAAGAACTATGTATATTCAAGAATATACTGGTACGCGTAGAAGGTTAATCGTGACGCTGGATAATATTTATCTATCAAATGAGCCTTTTATAAAGGAAGATTTTGCTAGCTGGCATCGAATGACAGATCTAGACAATCTTGATAATAATGTTTTAAATATTAACAATGGTGAGGAGTTATTTTTCCATGTACGTGTATATGAGATACTCATGCACCAATATGCCATGTCTGCTAGTGGTTGCAGGTGCTCAAGTAGAATGAGAGATATGCATGTTACCAAGGAAGATTTTAATGATATTGTCAGTTTTATAAAAGTTACTTTAAAGAAAATTGCGAGAGAGGTTTCAAAAGATATTTTAAGTCATTTTCCTCGAGATGAACTATTAGAAGCCATGTCTATTGTGTATTGTAATTATTGGGTCAACTGTAATCGAAACAAATATTTTAACAAGTTATAGTGTTTGACTGATCATTTTTGTAAGAAATCCATATGCAATGATGATGGAAAGAAAATAGAACTAGAAGGAATTATATATAAATATAAGCTCTCATGGCAATCATCTAAATATTCAATAACAATGAAGAAGCGAGCTAAGTCATTGGAAAGTCCCCATCTATTGGGATCAATAACAACGGTTTGGTGAAAAATAACTAAAACACAGTATTGAGTGATGCATTATTATAATTTCTCAAACTTGTTGATTTATGTCAAACCGTGATATTGGGATCTGTTGAGGATGAGAGAGTTTCCAGTGCATTCAGGTACTTGAAATCAAAGATGAGAAACAAACTAGACAAGAATTTGGAAAATTGTTTGAGGGTGCAATATACAAGTTGGTATGATATTGAGAGCTTTCCTTATGAAAGGGCACTAACAATAAGCAATTGCATTTGTGAGAGGAGAGGGTTTGCAAAAATTCAAAGGCTAGCAGTGGCTCTGGTGGAGAAATTGATAGTGTCAGAACGAATGATAGTGTTGAGTTGAATTTAAGCGAATGTATGCAAACCCAACAAGATGGATCATAGGATGAAGAAGAAACTATAGAACAACTTGAGGAGTCAAATTCTGATTGGCATTTCAAATTGGGTGGCACTAACGATTAACAAAACAACATTTTCTAGATATTTATACTATTTACTTCAATTCATATTGAATCCTATGGGCTATTGCAAAATGTAATATGTAATTGTCTAATTGATGATATTTTATACTTTGTCCTGTATAATTGAATGTTGACATGCAATTGCAATTCTCAAATTTTCCATGATTCGTTGTACAATTTAAATTGTAAACATTATCTTCAAATTTCATTTATTAAACACAATTTTTCAATTTTCGTGATACTGATGTGCATTGTGTATACATTAATTTTCCACAAAATTACACTAATTCCCTAATATCACTACACATTTTGGAGATTAGTAGAACCTCTATAAGAAAAAATCGGCTCTTTGCCCAAGTAAAACCCTATGGCTACCCCAAGAATTTCCTTTATTTCTAACTTCCCCTCCATCCTACGACATTACATACATTTTATTCTTCTCTACGGAGCCACGAAAAATATTGCTTCCTTAATTACTTTGTTCTTTCCCCTCCATCCTGTTGGAACCCTAATTTTTTGTAAAATTTAGAGCTCCATGTACTACGATCAGTGATAACCCTAAAAAATACCTCCTTAAATATTGTAGGATTTTGCCAAGATCAAGGGCACAATGAAAAGCATGAAAGAGACAATAGAATGACAAGAATAAACTGTATTCTCATCAATATGCAAATGATCAACTGGATTAACCAATACAATGAATAGAGGCCTGCTTATATAGGCAAGGCCATATGGATGTATGAGCACACAAATATGACATGTGGCTCAATGAGAAACAAGGGTAGGTAAGAAATACTAGGGGTAGGTAGGAGAAATAATATAATATTCCACAAGAGGTGGATGACCCACCGAATGTGGAGTGTAACAGCAAAATAAGACCACAAAAGGTGGAATTTCTCCTACAAGCTCTATCTCTATGTGCACACTTCCCTAAGTGTCTCAAATCCAAACTACGAAGAGATGCATTATCCTAAGTTAACTTAAGTAAGTGTAATAATATCCAAAATGAATATTTATTTACACCAACAAATATGATGACTAGCAAGAAAAATTTCTCTGAAATCATGTTCTTCTACCATAAATAAGTATGTTTGTCCATTGCTAAACCCCTGCAGTCAAATTTAACATATTTTTGAAGCACCAAGTTTTAGGGTTTTGAAACACTTTTTATTGTGCATATCCTAAAATATTTCAAGTAAGCCACTTTCCAAAGTTGATAACTCAGTGCCTAGTGAATTTCCCACCAAACTAATTGCTCGACACAAATTTCCGTATGTTAATGTACCCCTTTGCCCATTTTCAGAATCTCGGGACCTCATTTGTAATTTTTACCAAGCCCAATCCAATTGCAATTTATTCAGTTAATTGAGTACATAGTGTAAAATTCACCAAAGTGGCATTCTATTGAAATTAATATTTCAAACCCAAATGACCTTCTGACCAAACCAATTGATTTGTGCAATTATTTGTGTCACAATGAACTCTTGTGCAAGCTTTTAGAGCCCCAACAGTCCATCTAGTATTTTGATGTAGGAGCATCCCCAGTCTATGAGAAATCTTGCATCAACCAAAAATATTTCCTTTCAGTTTAGTTCTTGTTCAGTTTTGTGTAAATTTTTTGTGTTCCTACCGATATGTTTCGGTGGTGGCTTGATTTTCATTGCAGATCATATTTTCGGTTTCTAGGTTGGTTCTTGTGCTTGATTCCAAATTCTCAGTCCATTTGGATTCTTTTTCAGCAAGATATTGCTTCCAGTTTGACTGTTTCTAGGTTTCAGAGCAGTTTTGGGCTTATCGATTGGTTTTCTTCTTTTTTTTTGGAGCGGTTTCTCGATGTGTGGATCTATTTTGGGTCTTGCTTAATGTTCCTAAGTCCTTGGTTGACCTCCTTGTTGATCCGCACTTCTCGATTGTTCTTTTCCGAAGGAATTTCTTTTATTTTGGGGGGCCGACCTATTAACACATTTCATTTTCCTGCATTGGTAAATGTAATCTTTTGTGGCTGACCTGGATATGTTCCAGAGGGTATATATATGGTTTTATGTGATCAGCTGTAGGTAGTTGATGAGTATGAGGTTCTAGATTTATGATTAGAGATCCAGACGACTCTGAGAGTTTCAGATGGATTGTAATCTGGCATGTTAGCCTGCATGTAACCAGTTGAATATTGGATGTTCTATGATGAATGTATGATGATAACCTATTGGTTGTTGAAGGTTCTATGATGATAATATGATATGATTCTGTAATATTTCAATGTTTTATTGTTGCTTTCGTTGTGTTACTCTTGTTGCATGACCTGGTCAGTTCTCTTTGAGGACCCATCGATTATGGCTGCACAAAGTGGTATCAGAGTTGGTTATGAACCAGTTCGTGGAAGAGCTAGTTGCGAACCTTGAGGCATTCCTTTGGGTGAAAAAATTGTCGATTGGAGGTAGGTTGTGCACGTGTTCGATTGATTGCTGAATGTGAGGCAATCAGAAGCGATAGTCAGATCGTCGAGTTGAGGCAGTTCACCGGAGCAGAGGAGGAGATGCCACCTAGAAGGATGAACCCCCGAAGGGTAGAGCAGATGATGGAGGATTTCAAGAATGAGATTAGGGATAAGATCCAGAACGCATTGGCTAGTTTACGGAGTAATCTGGATTCTGAGGATGAGTATGAAGAAGCTGGAGAAGAGCTTGAGGCGGAAGAGGTTGAAGGACCGGAAGACGGAAGAGAGGAAAGATTTTTGAGAGAACTGTCGCAAACAAGTAAAGTTCATAAAGGGGAGTTTTCAAACTTTTCTGGAACACTGAACTCGGATGATCTGATTGATTGGACTAGAGAGTTGGAGGATTACTTCGAGTTTGAGGATATCAAGGACCCGCAGAGAGTCTGGTTGGCACAGACTAAGTTGAAAGGGCATGTTGCCTTGTGGTGGAAAGAATTGCAAAGAGACAAAGTGGAGAATGGTGAAATGAAGATCACTCGGTGGAGACAAATGGTTGCAAGATTGAAGGCCAAGTTCATACTAGGAGACTATATGTTGGAATTGTTCAAGAAGTTGCAGAACTTGAAGAAAAGAAACATGAGTGTGAAGGAGTATACTGAGGAATTCTACAAGGTGATGATCAGATCTGAGCATAGAGAGATGGATAGAGAAAAGGTGGTGAGGTACATAAATGGACTTGCTTTTAACATTCAGAATGAGATGAGTATGTTGAGGGTTTCCATAGTTGAGGAAGCTTACTAGTATGCTTTGAAGGCTAAGGAGAAGGTGAGAAGAAAACAACAAAATAAACGAGAGAAGGAGAGATTCAAGGGGCAGATGAGTGGCAGTACAAAGAAGCAAAATGTTGAAGAAGAATCAAAACCTAAGTGGAATAAAGAACCGGATCAGAAAACGCAAAGAAAAGGTAGTGGCAGTAGCAACAGAGAATTTCCTAGCAATTGTTTCAAGTGTGGGGAAACCAAAAATAGATTTTATGAATGTAAGCAGGGAATGGCAAGAAGTTGTATGGCGAATGAGGAACCGGAAGGTGAAATTACCGAAACTGACTATGTACTGGAGCAATGAGAATTCCTTATGTTTAGAAGAGTCATGATGGAGCAGAGCAGTGAAGATACCCAACCTACTCAGAGAAGGAGTCTTTTTCGGACTATGTGCAAATCAGGTGGTAAGTGTTGCAAGGTTATTGTGGATAGTGGAAGTACTGATAATTTGGTATCTGAGGAGATTGTAGTGAAGCTTGGATTGAAGAGGCTTATGCACCCTTGTCCTTACAAGGTAAGTTGGTTACAAGATTATCAAAAGTTAAAAGTAAAGGAGCACTGCTTGGTGAGGTTTAATATTGGACCTTTTAGGGATGAGGTCCTGTGTGATTTTGTATCTATGAGTGCTTGTCATGTCTTGTTAGGAAGACCTTGGCAGTTTGATAGAGGAGTGATTTATGACTATAGAATAAACCTAATCACTATTGAGAAGGATGGGCAAAAGTTCACATTGGATTCTTTGAAAGAGAAAGAGAAGGAGGTGAATAATCTAAGTCTTGAGAGAAGTTGCAGTACTGAGAAATGGGTTGCAAAGGTTATCCTGGAAAGTGGCATGAATTTGCAAAAGGATTTGATAGATAAGTCTGATAAACATATGGAACCGGATGGCAGTAAGGTTGTGATAGTGAACCGAATGGAGTCTTGTGGCAGAAATAAATCAGAGTTACATCAGATGGAGAGCAGTAAGCAGAGACAGTGTGCAAATCTGAAGCAAGGGAAGAGAAATAAATAAGGTCAGGAGTTAGAGAATTCAGTTGAGGTTCCAGAGGAGCTAAGGAAGAGGTTTGCAGATAAGGAAGATTTGTGGATTAGAAATGAGCATGGGATCTATACCCCGAATCCTTTTTGATGTTCATGAGTTGCCTCTCATGGAACATCTCTTTCTACCCGGGGTGTTTGATGCAGGAGCATCCCCGATCTATGAGCAATCTTGCATCAACCAAAAATATTTCCTTCCAGTTTAGTTCTTGTTCAGTTCTATGTGGAGTTTTTGTGTTCCTACTTTTATGTTCTTTTGGTGGCTTGCTTTTCATTACAGATCATATTTTCAGTTTCTAGGTTGGTTCTTGTGCTTAGTTCCAGATTCTTAGTCCATTTGGATTCTTTTCTAGCAAGATATTGCTTCCGGTTTGACTGTTTCTAGGTTCGGAGAAGTTTTGGGCTTACCAGTTGGTTTTCTTCTTTTCCAGAGTGGTTTCTTGGTGTGTGGATCTATTTTGGGTCTTTCTTAATGTTCCTAAGTCCTTGGTCGACCTCTCTATTGATGCGCACTTCTTGGTTGTTCTTTTCTGGAGGAATTTCTTTCATTTTTTGGGGCCGACCTATTTACACGTTTCATCTTCCTACATTGGTAAATGTAATATTTTGTGGCCAACCTGAATATGTTCTGCAGGGTATATATATGGTTTTATGTGATCATTTGTAGGCAGTCGATGAGTATGAGGTTCTAGATTTATTATTAGAGATCCAAACGACTCCGAGAGTTTCAGATGGATTGTAATCTGACATGTTAGCCTGCATGTAACCGGTTGAATATCAGATGTTCTATGATGAATGTATGATGATAACCGGTTGGTTGTCGGAGATTCTATGATGATAATATGATTTGATTTTGTAATTTTCAATGTTTTATTATTGCTTTTGTTGTGTTACTCTTGTTGCATGACCTGGTCGGTTCTCTCTGAGGACCCACCGGTTATGGCTGCACCATATTTTTTCAAAATCAAAACCAAATGAAAATTTTTAGTTTGTTATCTACACAAAAGTTAAAAGTTGGTCAGAGGCTCACTTTGGAAATTTATATTTCCTAGTTGGATGAATATCACATCAAACAGATTGGTCCCCATGTTTTTTTATATAAAAATGCACTCTCGTGCCGGATTGCAAAACTTCATTAATCAATTGGAGATGTTTTCAAGATCAAAAGCAAAAGCAATTTACAAAGTTTTATCAGTTAAAATCTTCAAAAAACAATTGGAGGCCATCTTTGATGGTGAATATCTTGCATGCCTATATGAGTTTCTTAGAGTTGTCTGTTGCACTACAATCTTGGGTCAAATGTCTACACACTTGCCAATTTTTGTGACCTCATGGTATGATTTGGTTAGTTTTCAAGGTTGATTCCATATGCAAAAAAAACAAAACTAGTTTGGTCATTTTCACATGAAGTCAAATGCACTATCTAACAATGTTTAAACTTAGTTTACGAGCACAAAATCTCTCTAAATTATTCCTGACACTGGTTCAAATGGATTTATTAGCAAATTATGTCAAAACAAAAAAAATTAGGCTGGGCCCACATCGGAACCAACTTCATTCTAAAGCTTGATTTTAATGCTTTAAATAATGATGATACACACAAGGGTGAATATTTTGCCTTTCAAAAGGTTGATAATTTAAATCAATATTATGATTTAAATTCACCAAGGCTATTAAAATTCATATTAAGTAGTGGATTATTTGTTCAAGTTGCATGTGGGGTCAAATGTGGCTCCCACATGGGTAGAGCTCAACATACAAATTAAAGGAAATAATTGTGAGATAGACACAAATTTGATCCAAGTAAGAAGCTATAAAATTATTCATATTTAAATCAAATTCTAATGTATTTAGTGACCTACATTGTATTTTTGGAGAAAGATGCTAAGGAGGATTACCTAAATCATTTTCAAATAATTTTAAATATGCAAATTAATGATCAAAATAAATTTCTCATAATAACTTTTTACAAACAGATATATGAAAGGGATGAGCAAGACTTGGTGGGCCCCAATAGAAGAGGCATTGAAAAAAAATAAAAATGTATATCTTAGCTAAGACATCAAGACAACACATTGCATCTCTCTCTCGCCAAAGAAAAAGGTTAAAAACTATAAACTATTCACGATATTGCAAAGAACCATGGAGAGATGAAAATTATTTAATCATCTTGAAATAATTTAAATATATACAAATGACAAAAAAAAATTTAAATCATTCTTAAATGATTTAAAATATATGTGGTTTCCAATGATATAAGGAGGCAAATAAAAAATGACTGGGCCCACAATAAATTTCAAAGGCAATAATTCATCCTACTATCTTGTCGGAGTGAAGGTGCGAGTCATATTAAAACCTTATCATTCATATATCATCACCGTATTGTAGAAAACATCGGGTTAAACCCTAAGTTGTGTGCGATACTGCAAAAATATTATCGCTATTTCGCTTGGAGCAAAGGTGGTAACCCTAATTCAATGGCGATATGTGATGAAGCAGATGGCATTGTTGAATATTTGAAAAGGCAAGTTGGTCTAGCATCTGTAGAAATTAATTTTTCAAGAGGCTAGCAGTCTTATTGATGACAAAAAGTGTTCATTGTAGGAGTATATCCTAAACTCGAAAATCTTTGAGCAAAAGATTTAAAACATTAGTTCATCCTCTTTGGAAAAGGGTTTATCAAGGGCTTGATGCCTGGAAATTTTAAATGGTTACAACATCGATATTGAAAGCTTGAAGCCCTATCACATATTAAACAAGGCTTTTATGCCTACAATTCTTTACAAATTATAAAAATTTTGATTGAAAATTTAAAATGTAACATTTTGTTCGATGTAAGCAAGGTTTTGTAGAATTTTGAACCTGACCTATCCTCTTTGAACGAGCTGATTAGCAAACAATAACAACAAAAAGAATAAATTGCAAAAAGAAATCACAATTCAGAATAAAAAAACAAAGTGCCCTATTTTTTGGAATTGCACACACCAATTTCTTTATTGAAGCTTAATTAAAAAATTACATAGAGGTTGTATATATAAAGAATTTGCAGCCTAGAAGAATTAATAATAACTACAGTTCTAAATATATTCCTAGCATTGCATGGAAAGCTACTAAGGCTCTCAAACTAAAAAAAACAAACTACTCCCTAAATTAAGAATACAATAAGTGCATGCACAACATGCTTTATTTACTAAAAACAAACTCATGCAAAAAACAAAACTAAAAATAGCTTATGCATGGTGATGAATGTATAGATTCATGTCCAAACTGGAGCTGCATGGAGTTGCATGCTAGAGTAGCATCAATTATCAACATACTCCCCCTTGATGTTGAGAGGGCTCACAATCTTATCTCGTAGTGCTATAAACTGAGCTTTCGCAACCGCTTTGGTGAATATATCTGCTAGCTGATCCTGGGTGTTGATGTGCTTCAATTCAACATCCTTCTTTTGCACCAAATCTCGTATGAAGTTATATTTCAAATCAAAATGCTTTGTTTTGTTGTGATGAACCGAATTCTTTGCTAACTTGAGGACACTCACATTGTCACAATAAATTACCGTAGGCTGAATTTGTTTTTCTCCAATTTCTTCCAAAACTTTTCTGAGCCAAAGAGCTTGTGTACCTGCTGAGGTAATTGCAACATACTCTGCTTCTGTAGATGAGAGGGCAACAATACTTTGCTTTTTTGAGCTCCAAGTAATTAAACCAAAACCAAAAGAAAAACAATTTCCAGATGTAGATTTACGGTCATCCATACTACCTCCCCAATCTAAATCACTAAAGCCTACAAGATTGAACTTTTTGGAAGAGTAGTAATTAATACCAAAACTTAAATTCCCTTTCACATACCTCAAAATCCTCTTGGATGCCTTCATATGTATTTCAGATGGATTTGTCAAATACCTTGAAACAAGTGAAACTGAATAGGCAATATCAAGCCTCGTGTGGATTAGAAACATCAAGCTCCCCACAATACTTCTGTAAGCTGTCTCATCAACTAAATCAACACCATCGTCTCGACATAACAAAACTCCATGAGCACTTGGAGTGGAGGCAGGGTTACAATCAGTCATATTAAATTTCTTCAGCATATCTTGTCCATACTTTGTTTGACAAATGAAAATCTCATCCTTACTTTGATAAACCTCCATTCCTAGAAAATATTTCATCAGACCAAGATCTTTCATCTCAAATTATTTCATCATAGCAACTTTGAATTCATCTTTCATCTTAGAACTACTACCCATATACAAAATATCATCAACATACAAACTTATGATGAGGATACCAGTACCTTCTTGTTTGTAGTATAGGGTAGGATCACTCTTACTTCTCTGGAAGCCATTCTCCTGAAAGTATCCATCAATCCTGGCATACCATGCTCTTGGTGGTTGCTTGAGGCCATACAAAGCCTTCTTCAACCTGTACACTTGATGCTCTTTTCCTTCCACTTCAAAACCTTGTGGCTGCTCCACATATACTTCCTCTTCTAAGTACCCATTCAAGAAGGTACTTTTCATGTCCATATGATGTATGCTCCACTTCTTCTGAGCTGCTAATGAAATTAACATTCTTATGGTCTCTTGTCTTGCTACTGGTGCAAATGTCTCTTCATAATCAATTCCATACTTATGTGTGAAGCCTTTAGCAACTAATCTTGCCTTGTGTCTTTCAACACTCCCATCATTGTTAAATTTGGTCTTGTAGACCCATTTGGTGCCAATCTTTTTCTTCTCATGCGGGAGTTCTGTTAACTCCCGAGTGTCATTCCTGTGAATGGAATCCATCTCTTCTTCCATGGCTTTCACCCAAACCTCATTAGTACATGCATCTTCAAAACATGATGGTTCAAAATCAGCCTTGGCTAATAAAGCAAAATTCACTGTCTCACCTATTGGGTTTTCTTCATGTACTTGATTTCCACTCTTCTGGTAGATATCACTCAATCTCCTTACCTTCCTTGTAGAACTTGGAGAAGAAGCTGGACTTGAACTTGGTACTAAAGAACTTGATGAAGGATTGCTTGGTGGAGTTAAACCACTGGATATAGAAACATTAGTTGGCTGCTCATGATCAATATCAACAATTATATCATCATTCAAAATAGATTTTGGCTTCTCAACATGGCCTTTTTGATGATGACCATAAACTCCCCCTTCATCAAAAATCACATCTCTTGAGACAATAAGCTTATTAGTGAGGGGATTATACAATCTATAAGCCTTGCTTTTCTCACTATATCCAATAAAAATACACGACTCACTCTTTGCATCAAACTTCTGTCTATTTTGATCAGGTACATGCACATAAGCCAAACAACCAAAAACTTTGAAATGATTAACATTAGGCCTTTTTCCATACCAAGCTTCATAAGTAGTCATCTTTTCTAGTGCACTGGTGGGGCTATGGTTGAGGATGTACACAGTTGTAGCAACTGCATCTCCCCAATAAGAATTTCTCAATCCCTTGGTTTGTAACATGCACCTTGCCATTTCAACCATAGTACGATTCTTCCTTTTAGCTACTCCATTCCGTTGAGGTGTGTATGCAGTAGTAAGTTGCCTCTTGATGCCATTAAAATCACAATAACTTTGGAAAGCCTTTGAGAAAAACTCTCCTCCACGATCAGTCCTTAAACATTTGATCTTGCACCCTTTCTCATTTTCCAAAAGGGCTTTAAACTTCTTGAATGTATCCAAGGCTTCATCTTTGGCCTTCAAAAAATATACCCAACAATTTCGTGAGTAATCATCAATAAAAGTGATGAAATATGATGACTTACCCAAACTCTTAGTTTGCATAGGACCACATATATCTGAATGAACAAGCTGAAGTGGGTGATGAGCCCTCCATGCATTTCCCTTTGGAAAATTTTCTCTTGCATGCTTTCCTTTAGCACAACCTTCATAAACCTCCTTGTGTTCCTCAACCTTGGGAAAACCAGAAACTAATGCATGTGAGGTTAGAAACTTCAAACTATGAAAATTTAAATGCCAATACCTGAGATGCCATAACCAACTTGAATCCTCATAAGCCATATTTGCCAAACTGTTGTTATGTTCACCAAACCTCAAAGGTAACATCCTATTTCTTGTCATAGGAACAACATTGATCACCCTATTATCCTTATTCTTATCATAGATAGTACAAGTCTTATTCTCAAAGACTACTTTATAATTTTTCTCACATAGCTGCCCAACACTTAACAAATTGTGCTTCAATTGTGGAGTATAATAAATATTATGAATACTCTTTATACCTTCTTTTTTTTGGACCTCCATAGCTCCTTTGGCAGCAACCTCCAATGATTTATCATCACCAAGCTGGATCTTGGATTTGAAACTTCCATCCTTTGTTGAGAACAACTTCTCATTCCCTATCATATGGTTAGAGCATCCAAAATCTAGGTACCAAACACCTTTACTAGTATTTTCACCCTTTGCATAAGACAAATATAAGTGATTAGGAGGATTCTCACTACTTTCTTGAGCATAGTTAGCAATTTTACCTTCTTTCAATCTGCATTCTCTTTCAAAGTGGCCATACCTATTACAATGGTAACATTGAACATTTCTCTTATCAAATCTGCCTCTACCTCTTCCTTTGAAACCACCACTTCCTCTTGAGCCACCACTTCCTCTACCTCTTGAATAATTTTGGCTTTGCCCTTTACCTTGGCCTTGATTGATTTTGGCACTACTGCTGCTTGCATCTTCATTTTTTGTGATTAACAATTTAGAGGAAAACTCTTTCTCTACACCTTCAAAAGAATCTTTCAATCTTTCTTCATGAGACATTAGGGATCCAACCAGTTGATCAAACTGTAGTTTTGTCAAATCCTTGCTTTCTTCTATGATTATTGCTACATGATTCCATCCGAGTGTCAAAGATCTCAACACCTTTTTAATCAAAACTTCATTGCTTACAATTTCCCCAAGTGTAGCCATTTTATTGACCACATCTTTGACTCTAGCACAATAATCACTTATACTTTTAGCTTCTTGCATCTTCAAATTTTTGAATTCCCGCTTCAATGTCTGAAGCTTGACCACTTTAACTTGATCACTACCCTGGTAAGCTTCTTGTAGAGTCTTCCAAGGATCTTTGGCAATTGTTGCTCCTGATATTCTTGGAAATAAGCTCTTATAAAGAGCTATCTGAATGTGAAACAAAGCTTGAGCATTCTTTTTCCTTGCTTCCTTTCTTGCTATTCTTTCATTAGTTGTAAGGGCATTCCAATCAGCTGGCTCTTCATAACCTGATTCAATAATCTCCCACAAATCTTTTCCAATAAAAAGGTCAGCATCTTAATGCACCAATAATCATAATCATTCCTATCAAATTCTACAATGGGCATATTGTTAGAATTCGACATGATTAACTTTGGCGAAATTCCAACATTAAAACTTTAACCCAAAACAATTTTACCTGCTCTGATACCACTTGTAGAATTTTGAACCTGACCTATCCTCTCTGAACCAACTGATTAGCAAACAATAACAACAAAAAGAATAAATTGCAAAAAGAAATCACAATTTAGAATAAAAAACAAAGTGCCCTATTTTTTGGAATTGCACACACCAATTTCTTTATTGAAGCTTAATTAAAAAATTACAGAGGTTGTATATATAAAGAATTTGTAGCCTAGAAGAATTAATAATAAATACAGTTCTAAATATATTCCTAGCATTGCATGGAAAGCTACTAAGGCTCTCAAACTAAAAAAAACAAACTACTCCCTAAATTAAGAATACAATAAGTGCATGCACAACATGCTTTATTTACTAAAAACAAACTCATGCAAAAAACAAAACTAAAAATAGCTTATGCATGGTGATGAATGTATAGATTCATGTCCAAACTGGAGCTGCATGGAGCTGCATGCTAGAGCAACATCAATTATCAACAAGTTTTGCATGTGATAATCATCAACAATGGATGACGGGAACAAAGATTTTAACAACTTGCTTGACGAAATGAAAATCATTGAAGAAGAAGTGGTTTTACAAAGAAGATGACCATGAGTGTAGCAATGAATTACACTCAGATATCGAAATAGAAGTAGAAGAAGAATAACCCGAACCCTGCAAGGAAGCTTTAAAGATGGAGATATCGAAGGAAATAGATGAAAATTAAAAAAAAAAAATCTAGCAGCTTTAACTTCCACAGAATTCACAGTTCGTTTACATGGTGCCAAGGGTTTCAGAGACATGTTGCAGGGAGAGTCTGGTGCGAAAGTTCTTCAACTAAATGTTAAGTCTTTGCCTAGTTATACCGAGCTTCTGGAAGCTTGGAAATTATATGTACATGAAGGATAAGGATTCATTGACAAGAATGTGGAATACTACACAAGGCAAATGATTTGTTTGATAGACACATCAAAGCAATGACATCTCATGTGCAACAATAATTACGAGTTTTATAGAAAATGAAATGAAACTTTCAAGCGAATGCATTTGGCAGCTATAAAGCCAATTTCCACAACCTTTACCAATATCATTCCTGCCATTTCGTAGGAGGCTGGAGGTCTTTTGAAAAGTCGGTTGTGAAAGAACGATGCATAAAGCATGCAGTCTCGCTATCTCCCAAAATGATTAGGGTTTTGGTGAAGGTAAGGTGCAAGATAGCAATTTAATGTGATTTGGCCATCTTATGAGAACAAATATTGTGCACAGATGTAAGCACTGAAACAGGTTATAGACATTCATCAAAGAATGATAGAAGGTGGATTTTTCTGTTGATATTATTATTACAATTACCCTAAATGTGGAAACATAAATGATGCACATGAACTATCTGACAAGGTACCTTAAAGAAATTCCATCTCATGAAATTAATAATTTTAGAACAAATACAAAACAAATTCTTCATGGAGGCTCTCAAAATCTTTGAATTGATGAAACCCTCTGGAACACATCCTAACCTTGATATCCATGCAAAGTTGAAGAAATGGGCTTCACAGATAAAAGGCAGTAGGGTATTTGTAGATTCAAAACACAAACTCAATGTTGTAGAAGGGAAATGAAAGGAATTATTTATTATTTATCATAGTATAGATTTAACATACTGCATTTGGTTTGTTAAACATTATATCTAATTTGTTGCAAGAGAGAATAGTTTTCAGAATTGAGAACTGTTTTCCGTCATTTTGAAGATAGATAATGTTCTTGTGAAAATTATTGGTATGCTAAATAAAACAATCTAAAAAATATGTTTGAACTACAATGTGCATCATGTTAGATATCCAGTAACAGTGAAGGGACATCCATCAAAAAAATTGATAAGTGGAACTTTGAGAAATATCATAGTTGGAGACTCATTCACAATGTGGAATTATAAATAGTTTGACAAAATGCCTTAGAAGTATAAATTGATGGAGATGTAAAGTGACATCAGATACTCCTTTAGGCCATTGTGATGTGTAAATATGTTATTGTAAAGGGGAAAAATCGAACCCTAGTTGTTCTCCCCTCCCCAACTCCAAGGAGAGAGAAGGGAGAGTCACTAGGGTTGATGGTTTTCACTTAGGGGAGACTTTACATTCAAAAGAGGGGCTGAAACCCACAAGATCCAATCCCACGCAATGCAAGATTGGATTCTATATGAGTTTCAAGGGTTAAGACATCAAGGATACCCTCTTTTGTAAAGAATATGGATAGAAAGATTGAACTAGGAATGCATGTAAAGTAGGAAAGATTCGCTTATAAACAGAGATAGGGATATGGGATGAAGCTGCGGACCTGGAATTAGCAGTAAAATGTCGAGACGGTGTTGTTCTGCAAATTTGAGCGAAAGTTGACGGGACGATGGCGCCCGACGTGCACACGGTCCTCCGAAAAATCCACGAAACGAAGGGGGATCTGTTCGTCTTTGCACAAGGATTCCAGATCTTCAATTACAGCCGCGTACCTGCAACCTACACACAGAAAAGAGAGGACGATTGGGGGGTTAGGGATGAGGGGTTTGCCTTTAGGTCAAACCCCGGTTTTGGAATTAACCAAGAAATGAGAATGTTGTAAATGTAAATGTTTGTAATGTAAACAAGTACTGATACCTTGTTGTAAGAATGTTTGTATTCTTACATGCGAAGGTGTAATGTATGTAGTATGTTGTATGTTGTATGTGATCTCCTCTTCAATGGTTGAATCCTTGTCTTGAATGCAACACTTAGCCTTGAATGGAGACTTAGAATGCTCAATTGCTTGAAGGAATGCTTGAATGTTTGAGTATCGCTTCCGCGTCTTGCTCTTGCTTATTTCCTTTTTTCGACCTCCTCAAATGGGAGAGGAAATGTAGTTTATATACTTGCCAATTAGGGTTGATAGACTGATTTTCCCGACCTTAGGCCGACCAGGAAACATTATTTTCCAATTTGCAAACTTAAAGACCCGAAGCCCCATAAGAGACCGGGCCCAAAATAGGGCCAGGGACCAGGGTGCTAGGCATCATGGTCCCACCTCCCGGGACAACAGGGTGCAAGGAGGATCAGGCCAGGGTGCTGAGAAATGCAGTTTTTTATGTCATGAACAAGTTTCAGGGTCTCCATTCAGGTTCCGTGTTGCATCGCCATCGCGAAGAGCCAAATGCAGTCGAAATTGCAAGTGTCGCAATTTTAGGACGCTACAGTTATATAATGGAGTGAAGGAAGGGGTAATTATTTTTACCTAAACAAGCGTGATGAAATTTAAGGGGATATTAATGTACACAACAAAGTGATTTTTTCACCAAATTGTTTTTCTCAAAAGGTGAAATATTTTTTATAGATAGATATTTCACAAAGGATGGTTTTTCCATGCATGAGGATATTTTCCACTATCAAGGGGTAGTTATTTTGTCATCAAGAACGAGGTGCAGTTGGGTGAAAATATTTTCATCAGAAGAAAATACATCTGCAAGAGATAAGAAGATAAATCTAAACAAGTGAAAATAAAATGATTATTTAAACAAAAAATATTATTTACAAGAATACAAAAGAGAGAATAAATTAAAAACACATTTACAAGTTGAAGACCAAATGTTTATTAATAAAATAATTAATTATTTTATGACTTTTGGTTTTGGGCAGTGAATGAATAGTTTTACAAGAGTTGTAATGGTCTGAAGCGCTCCCTTAATGTTATAAAAGGGAAATCATGACTAAGAAAATTAGATTTGGAATCATAATTTTCATAAGACAAAAGATATTATATATTTAAGCATTATATTATACATTTTAGGGCTTCTTAAGGAGAGTGTGCAGAAAACATTTATTCTAAAAATGGCTTCAATAGTTCATTAATTATAATATAAAGATATCATTTAAACCGTCTCCACACTTATGTTTTCTTAATCATATGAATCAGTGTATCAAGCATATATTTGATTTTGTCATGTGAAGTAGGATACCTGCAACTGCAACACAAATACTCAATAGATCATTGCAAGCATGGTTAGCAAATTGAAATCAAAAGAAAGATAAAACCATGACAAAGTGACCTATCGCCTCCTAAGAGATGCGAATGTGGATTTGCTCTCAGATCTGGATGAGCAATCCCAGTGACTTGACTACATCAAGATGGAGGATTTAAAAGGATATGATATGCAAGCTAGATGAGTGTATGATTAAGTTAGATTGATCCAAGCATCTAATTAAGCTAATGATACACATGATTAAGTTAGATGATGATGCAATTAAGCTAGAACATGATCAAATTAAGCTAGATCTAAGATGCAAAACATGATAACAATGCTTAAACTAGAATTCTAGAGATGATATGCCTATAATAACAATGCTTGAGATGACAATGAGATGGGATGCACTTGTAATAACAATGCCTAAAATGATATGAGATGGTATCTACCTATAATAACAATGACTAAAATGATATGAGATGGGATCCTTTGTGCTCCAAAATGGGGGATATTTATAGAATTTACAAGGCCAAGGGTGAGGTGGCAGGAATCAACGGTCAAGATTGAGTATGAAGATATCAAGGGTCAAATTGGAGGAAGTTGGAGAAGAGGTTGGAGGGAGGGAGACTTGTCATCTCTGTGGTGGCAAGTGTCAAGGAGCCTTTCTCATAAGAGGGCAAGTGTCCAAGGGAGGAGACATGTGGCATAAGTGCCATGTGTCTCAAGGGGAGGATATCCAACCCATAGGAGGTTAGGATAAGGAGGCTAGGATGTGCAAGATAGGATAGGGTTAGTTAAACCCAGGGTTAGGTGGAATGGGTTAGGTTAGGAGATGGTTAGGTTAGGTGGTTAGAAGTTAGGAGGAGTGTGGGTAATTTGAATTTAAAAATTCAAATAATAGGAAAAGGCTAATTAACTTTCAACAACTCATAAATTTGATTTATTTTAAGTAATTAGGGGATTAGAAGAAATGAATTAAATGGGGGAGGATTAATTAATTTAGATTAATTAATCAAAGGGGACTATTGAAATGAACTTATTAAATAAATCCTTAGATTTATTAATAAGTAGGAGAATGGGAAATTTAATCAAATTGTTAATGAATTCAATTAAACTGGGAAGGGGGATTAATTAAATAATTGCTTATTTAATTAATTATTCTTCATACCATTTTTAGGTGTATACATTTTGCCCTTGAAGCGAGGTGTGATGACGCGTTGATTCAAAGAATAATCTCATTTCGATGATGTTGATGTGATATTGGTTCGATAGGATGCCCTAGACATTGATTGATAAATTGCGGTACAATGATGCCCCCTCGGGAGATCAATTGAGATAATTGACCTGTGGAGTGTTTGGATCATTGTGAAATTGATTTCTCGATCAGAAATGATTTGATTTCTACAACATTGATTGATGAAAGTGTGAGTTCTTTGATTATTATGATGTGGTTCTGAATGTGATGATTGATAAAGCTTGATTGAATTCAATAAGATTGATTAGATTGATAAGATTGATCTGATTGACGAGATTGATATCTAGTCTGGTTTCAGGAATGACACCTCATGTACAAGACAAAGATGATCAAAGCGTCTAGTTTCAGGAGCGATATATCATGTATAAGACATGATTAAAACAGCTAGTTCCAGGAAAGATACATCCTAGATAAGACATGGTAGATTAGATGAGATGGATTGATAGATTTGATAAGATGGAATGGATAAAGAACTGAAATTTTGTTGAGATCCTGTTGCAGGAAGATTCAGATGTGCTGATGTTGGTATATTCGAGGGAGTATCATTAAATTCACTTTGGATCGACAATATCAAGAGAGAGATGAGTTATCGATATGATTGTGTATACACCTATGATGATACATTGATGATTCATGTGATAGATTTGGCCTTGGAGAAGATGAGCTTTTGGGATCCTATGCAAGAATGAAATGCAATGTTGCGATCGGACCAGTCACTGGGTTATTGCTATGTGTCATCATTGAGATTTTTAAATTGTGGGAAGTGAGTGCAAACATCAATAGTATAATTGAACCATGATGACCTGAGCATTACTTCCCTAGATTTTGATATTGCAAGTTAGCACAAGCATCAAGGTATAATTAAACCAAGATGACCTGAGTGTTGCTTGCGTAAAAAAAATAGTATTAACTATTTCTATATGCAATTCGGAAATGTCTTCGATGATACTCCAATGATCATGTCCTGAGACAAATTTACACATATTAATGATTAATTTATAAACAACAGACAAGAATAATATCATGTTCCTTCCTTGTTCCTCTAGTCAGAGATATCCTGGAGTCACTCAGAAATCATGATAGCGAAAAGGAAGATATAAAAGTTGAACCAAAGTGTTAAAATCATTATCCAAAAGATATCATCCATTGATATGTGTGTGTCGTGCTTAGACTGACATGTGATAGTTTGATGGTTGATAATTTGATCTTGTGTTCAACGTTGGATGTGTCTCAGTTTCACTTGACAAGAGTTGTCTAACTGTTGTTCTACTTGTTTGATTAAGCTCAAAATGATCAAAATTTTTGCCCCCAGCTAGGTGCAGGATTTTTCCCCAAGCCTAGAAACAAATTTATTATGATATACCCAATGATCCAAACCATGGTGAGAAATCACCTGCGAGGCCTGTGTATGTACAAAGGTTTATTTGTGGATATGGACAACGCTGATGGGAAATGAATGCAAGCAGAAGGATGCATGAACTAATTGATGGAAGAGCTAGCTGATAGATAGTGCTTGTTGCCAAGTTTTCACCATCTATTTTTATTGCACTTTTTCTCATATTTGATTTTTTTCTCTATTTTCACTATTTTTGTTGTTTTTGATTTTTTATGCTTTTTCACTATTTTTGATGTTTCCGCTTTTTCACTGTTTTTGATTTTTTTTGCTTTTTCACTGTTTTTTATTTTTTTGCTTTTTCACTGTTTTTGATTTTTTTGCTTTTTTCAGACATAAAACTTTTTCAGATGCATGCTATTGATGGGTTCCTTGAGCTGATCCCCATCCTGTGTTGATAGTTGATATGCTCCTGATCCAAATATTGTTGTGACCACAAACAGACCTAACCAGTTTGGTTCAAACTTCCCTTTCTTTTCTTGAGCTGTATGTTTGCATGGATTTTCCTTTAGTACAAGTTCTCCAACTTGAAAGGCTCATGGTTTGACCTTGTGATTGTAACTACGACACATTTTTTGTCAATACACCTTTAAATTATCAAAGACATTTTGTCTTTGTTCATGGATTAATTCTAGTTCTTGTAGTCTAGATACTCGTTGTTCTTCATCTGCGATAAGACCTTTTAATGATACTCATAGAAAAGGTATCTCTACTTCTATTAGCAGTATTGCTTCTGATCCATAAACAAGAGAGAAAGGTGTGGCACCTTTTGGTGTGTGGATATTGGTATGGTAGGCCCATAGAGAAGGGTTCAATTGAATATGCCAATCTCTGCCAGCATCATTCATTGTCTTTTTGAGGATTTTCAAAATAGTTTTGTTTGATGCTTCTACTTGTCCATTCCCTTGTGGATAGTAGGGTGTGGAGAATCTGTGTTGGATCTTGAATTTCTCACATAGCTATTGTACATCTTCATTCTTGAATGGTCACCCATTATCAGTGATAATGGTCATGGGTATGCCATAACGACATATGATGTAGTTTAAGAGAAATGCAACAATTTGTTTTCTTGTGATATTTTTGAGAGGTACTGCCTCAATCCATTTTGTAAAATATTTTGTAGCTACAAGAATGAATTTGTGACCATTGGATGAAAGAGGATGTATCTTTCCTACTAGATCAAGACCCCATTGGTAGAAAGGCCAAGATGTTGCCAAAGTATGAAGTTCTTGTGCTAGTGCATGAATTAAATTTCCATAGATCTGACATTGTTTGCATGTTTTAGCGATTTAAAAAGAATCTCGTTCCATAGTTGGTCAATAATAACCCAAGCATATGAGTTTTTTCGAAAGGGTAGGACCACTTGAATGAGTGCCACAAATGTCATTATGGACTTCATTTAAGGCCTTCTCAAATTCTTCTTGCTCGAGACATCTTAAGAGAGTACCATCCAGACTTCGTTTAAAAAGGGTATTTGCGATAATAGTATAATGGGAGGATTGGCGAATAAAGTTTCTCTTTTGGTTCTTTGACAAGTCAGGAGGGAGGATATTATCTTTTAGGTATGTATAAGTTTGTCCATAGCGGGAGGAATCATGCCCAAAAAGGTGACAGATAGTTTGGGAATCAGGACAATTATGTGTAGGGTAAAACAACTCTTCCACCAGGAATTTGTAACGCTCTTGATTTTCCTATGTTTGAAGTAGAGAAGCAAGTGTTGTCATGGCGCCTGCTGCTTTGTTCTCATTCCGCGGAATTTGTTCAAAAGTTATTTCAACAAAGTATTTCTTGACATCATCAACCATCTTCTTATAAGGCATTAGCTTTTTATCCTTTGTTTGATAATCGTCATTGATTTGATTGATGACGAGCTGAGAGTCTCCAAAGACTTGAAGCTGTGTAATGTTCCATTCTATGGCTATTTTGATTCCTATGACCAAAGCTTCATATTCTGTTGTATTATTGGTACATGGAAAGCTTAATTTGTATGCCTTTGGAATTGTATGACCTTGTGGCGTGATGAATAGAGTGCTTGCTCCTGATCCATGTTGTGTTCCATTATTGATGCCTGCTCCTGGAGTAATATTTGAGTGATGTATTATAAGATCTGGATCTAACCCTGGAATGTCTACATATGACCAGGCAAAATTGATTTTCCATCTTTTGAAGGGTTCCAAATATTGCTGCATTTCGTGTTTTGATAGAGAGGTTGTTGGATGTATATCAATTGTGTCAATGGTAACTTCCTCTGTTGGTTCTATCAGGATAGATGACCTCTCTTGATAGTATTCAGGTAAGGTGTCAAATCTCCCATCTTTCGGCACCTCGAGGAGGTTTTCATCGTTAGATGCATCCTTTCTTTTTACTTTTTCTCGGTCTAATGTTGCCAATAAATGTTTTTCAGCGGTAGACCTGATATTGTTTTCTTTATTTTCACTTTTGCGACTAGGAGATTTGGCACCCACTTGACTCGAAGATACGTTAGCGAAATCCCTAGTGGAAGTTGTTGTGAGTTCAATTGCATTACGATATAAGGATATGGCATGGTTATTAGGAAAGGTATCAATGGTGGTATGTCTTTTATTTTCCTAGTCCATAAGTTTAGGATGGATTAAGGGTAAAGGCTCTTTAGGTTGAATTGTTTCAAAGATATTAGGGGTCATGATAGAGATGTCAAAGTTTTTGATATGTATTTCAATGTCTAGAATGATACTCTCATCGGAAGGACCTCTCATAAATAGCTCCTGATTGTCCTCGATTAAGTCCAAGTCAATCGAATGTGATTCCAACTCAAGCGGGCTAGTTCCTAACGTTTGTGCTGCATATGCATGAACTACATCGGCTCCTACATCTTCTTCATCCCTTTCAATTTCAAGTTGCTCTTATTTGTTATCATATTCACCTTTTTGATGCTTAGAAGATGTGTCTTCATGTAGATTAATTTGTCCATACCCTAAGCCTGATTTGTCTATAGCCTGTTGAGTATGAGGTTGTATAGGTTCTGAGATACCTTCTTTTCTTTTCTTTGTCTGTAGCACATCTTTGTCTTTTGTTTCCTCTGATAATGTCCCAGTACTGATAGATGCTCCATCAAATATAGGAAGATTTTCACAATGGGTTGTTGTTTAGAGTTTGATGGTTTTTCATAAGACTTAGGAGAAAGTGGTATTTGTGATAGTGAATATTATTTGTTCCCTCGATCTCTTAGCTGCATTTGTTTCTCCATGCTTGACAAAACCGAGGAAAATGATTTTTCCTTGGATTGTGTAATTGAAGATGATGCCTCTCTGTTATGTGGGATAATAACCTCTTGAGCTGGTTTTAGATTAATACAGTACTGAAATGGATTTGAATCTGTTGAGATTGTGATTTTCTGCCCATTGTATGGAAACTTCAGGCACTGATGATATGTTGATGGAATAGCATTTATGTCATGTATCCATGGTCTTCCCAAGAGTATTTTGTATGGTAGATCCAAGTCTAGGACTTGGCACACTGTGTCTTTCTGCAAAGGTCCAACTGTGATGGGTAATACCACAATCCCTTTAGAGGAACACTCGTCTTCATCATATGCTTTGAATGTGATCTTTTTCCAGGGATCAACTGCATCTTCAGAATAACCTAGAGCATGGACAAGACTCAATGAGCAAATGTTTAAGATAGCTCCCCCATCTATTAGGACACGTTTAACGAGTGTTCTATGAATGAGGACTTCAATTTTCAAGGGAGCATTTTGGGGATGTTGCAAGGAATCAATGCTTGGATATGAAGGATATGGGCTTTGAATATGATCCTCTAAAATAGGTTTGATGGCAATTATGGATATCCCTTGGGGAACTTCATCCTTGGGTGTATTATTTGGTGAGGATGCTATGGAAGGTATTTGCAAGTTTTCAAGAGGTGTAGGAATAGATGCCTTTAGAGAGTCAATTTTCTTATGGGGGGATGGGCCATTGCTAGACATAGGTGTGCGATTTTGATCTTCCTCAGCAAAATCCCTTAGGGACCTCTTTAAGAGTTGCATAAAAGAGCCACCATTCTTTGGAGATGTATTTGAATCCTTGTGAGGTTTTGACATAGTTGGCTTTTTATTTTGGACTTGTTTGATTTCTTTGATATGTTGACTTGTTATGCCTTCTCTTGTATTTCATTTTCATGTTCCATATTCTTATAATCTTTAGTTATTTCAAATATTTCTATTTTTTGTTTCTTCAATCTTACACCTCTGCGCTCTAGTTAAAACGGGCATACACGTGTTGAATATTGTGCAAGGATTCAATTGTCTAAGAGGTGTTTCAATAAGTGACCAACTATCAACATAGATATGATAGAGTGATATGACACGAAAAGATAATTCAAGTATTTATATATTTGGAAGTTTTTGATCTTCGGTTTGGAGTGCAATGATGATGATTTTGATAAAACCAAGACCAATGGGAACGATATATCCTATGATGTGGGACAAGGTTATCCTGACCAAACGTTGTAGTTTCGTGATAGAGGATGATAGATCCTGATGAGAAACTATGTTTTGAGTGATTAGTTTATCAAAGAGAGTGATAATGCACTTTGAGATGTTAGATCTTGAACTTGTTGAAGGTGAATACTTGAAAATCTTGGGTGTGTCTAGTTATAGAATCCGATTTGATAGAAGCTTACTTAACTAAGCTAACCAAGAAGACAACCTAAGCACAAAATGATAGATATCAGGTGTTTATGCTCACTATAAATTTGATCAAGCAAACATGACAAATTTGAAAAAGACATGCAAGAAGACAACTCTGGACTGACAGAGATAGAAATTCGCATGACAGTTTACATAGTCCCAGATGACAATTCATATAGACCCATACGATAAACTAGGAATCTCGTACAACAATTCCCAAAGAACCAGACAACAATGACATAATCTCGTACGAAAATTTCCATAGATTTAGATGACAATTGATAACACAAATCCTCTACTAATCTGACTCGTACGACAATTAACATTTAGCAGGACAATAAACTAGCTTTCCCATACGATAAACTAGAAAGCTCGTACGACTGAGAACAAATTGAGACGAAATTTTGACTTTGACAGATTTTTGATAAAAAATGTTTGATGTTTTGGTTCTGTTTGTTTTCTAGTTTTAGATGTCCGAGTTTCTGTTTCAAGGATGAAAAACACAACAAATACATGATATGATAAGTGACCTCAAGCACAACATGATAAATCCTAAGGAAGTTGGCTGAGAGAGAAAACCTTTGTTTGCAAACTTAGGTACACATCCAATAGCTAATCAGAATATGACCACTGAGTCTCACGCAATGGATTCTCAACGCTATATTATCCGACTCCAAATGCTAATGGGGGCACGATAGGGCAAGTGTCTTGGGAGAGTTACTATCTCTCTTGCACAAAGATTATCCCCCTTTCGAAGGTGAATCAGGTAGCTTCTATCTTAAGGTTTGTGGTAACGATTTCCATTTGGAATTACCCCTTGCAGTTGTGCAAGTGTGATTGAGGCCTATAGCCCAACAAGGTACCGAAACAAGAAGTAGTCATGCAAGAGTGATTGAGACCGCGAGGCCCTACTAAATGTTCGATATGAGAGATATCAAAAGAGAAAACTCAAATAATCCCATCCTCTGAGACTTTAATCTCGAGAGGCCTATTTTTTAGAGTGAGTCAGAAAGCTTAGGTTTAGTTGTACTCACTTGGGTCATTCTCATAGGGTGATTACTTTTTCCCACTGTGACAGGCTCGTTAAAGTTATTCAAATCGCAAACATAGAAGCGCTTCAAGGGTCGGGATTTCTGATTGTCCAAATGGACAAGAGCATGCTCTCCTACCTTTTAGACAACTTCTCAAGCATAGAAAACAAGATGTTCATTAACCAATAGAAAATTAAGTGTGCCTATAAAACTTTAAGAAGACACAAAGTTTGGTTGAGTTCTCTTAGGAAACTTGTAAAACAAATACATTAGTAATCATGTTGTTTTGGAGTAATTGATTCTTTGGCAAGCATAATCTTTGATAATCATCTTACAAAAATCAATTAGGCTGCTAGAAAACTCATAAACAAACTAGGGTTAGCATTAGTAAAAACCAAATTAAAGCATCTAAAACCCTAAAATGCAAACTGTTTTGAAAATCTACAAGCAAAAAATCGTATGAGTATTCTCACCGGCTAGTACGAGTATTCCCACATACCCGTACGAGTGCACAAAGAAACTCATACGATATTGTAAAGGTACTCGTACGATATTATGAAGCAAGCTCGGTCAGAAACCCGTGAGATGGAAGATTTGATGATGAGAGAGACCAAAAATAAGATTTTCGGCCCCACGGTGGGTGCCAAAATGTCGTGTGTGTGAAGTAGGATACCTACAGCTACAACACAAACACTTAATAGATCATTACAAGCATGGTTAGTAAATTGAAATCAAACAAAATATAAAACCATGACAAAGCGACCTATCGCCTCCTAAGAGATGGGAGTGTGGATTTTTTGTCAGATCTGGATGAGCAATCCCAGTGACTTGACTACACCAAGACGAAGGATTTAAAAGGATATGATATGCAAGCTAGATGAGTGTAAGATTAAGCTAGATTGGTCCAAGAAGCTAATTAAGCTAATGATATGCATGATTAAGCTAGATGATGATGGAATTAAGCTAGAATATGATCAAATCAAGCTAGATATAAGATGCAAAACATGATAACAATGCTTAAACTAGAATGCTAGAGATGATATGCCTATAATAACAATGCTTGAGATGAAAATGAGATGGGATGTGCCTATAATAAAAATGCCTAAAATGATATGAGATGGTATCTGCCTATAATAACAATGCCTAAAATGATATGAGATGGGATCCTTTGTGCTCCAAAATGAGGGATATTTATAGGATTTCCAAGGCCAAGGGTGAGGTGGCAGGAATCAACGGTCAAGATTGAGTTTGAAGATATCAAGGGTCAAATTGGAGGAGGTTGGAGAAGAGGTTGGAGGGAGGGACACTTGTCATCTCTGTGATGACAAGTGTCAAGGAGCCTTGCTCATAAGAGGGCAAGTGTCCAAGGGAGGAGACATGTGGCATAAGTGCCATGTGTCTCAAGGGGAGGATATCCAACCCATAGGAGGTTAGGATAAGGAGGTTAGGATGTGCAAGATAGGATAGGGTTAGTTAAACCCAGGGTTAGGTGGAATGAGTTAGGTTAGGGGATGGTTAGGTTAGGTGGTTAGAAGTTAGGAGGCATGTGGGTAATTTGAATTTAAAAATTCAAATAATGGGAAAAGGCTAATTAACTTTCAGCAACTCATAAATTTGATTTGTTTTAAGTAACTAGGGGATTAAAAGAAATGAATTAAATGGGGGAGGATTAATTAATTTAGATTAATTAATCAAAGGGGCCTATTGAAATTAACTTATTAAATAAATCTTTAGATTTATTAATAAGTATATGAATGGGAAATTTAATCAAATTTCTAATGAGTTCAATTAAATTCGGAAGGGGGATTAATTAAATAATTTCTTATTTAATTAATTATTCTTCAGACCATTTTTAGGTGTATACAAATTTGTCGTAGCACCTCAATGCTTCTGTGTACATTGCTTGGTTGTTCTCTTCAAGGAAGAATTAAATCCTATTAGACAGATACTGTGATTTGGAGGAATAAGTTGGATTAGTAAGAAGGGTTTTGTGATTGACATAGCATTAACAAGAGTAGTGTTGAGTAGTTTGAATTTTTAGCCATTGGATGAAGAAAATATCATTGTGACTCTGTGGCCCAAGATAAAGCACTGATCAATATTTCATTCAAAATAGATAAAATCAATTTGATGTTTCAGTTTTAGTTGTAGAGATAGAAGTAGGAGTTAGGTTTACATTTAATTATCTATTTCGGACATAAATGCCACTCTAAACTAGATGACGATTTGATTGAAGATTTCATAAGGAGATATAATCTACTTAATCATTACAAGGGTACACCCGCCTTGGTTTAGCAGAGCCAAAAGTGCAAGAGAAATCAACCCTCTTTAAGGTTGATTCTCGTTCGTTGGCCAAAACTAGTATTGAACCTAATCATAAAGCTTGACATCCTTTTAGGGTTTGGTAATTTGCGGTTTTGGGAACCAACTCATCCCGTGACATCTTTTAGACCATATGGAAGACAATGTAGGACCAAGGGGTACATTTTTCTCATAATACAAAGTATTTCCCCACCACCCCTCGTGGTTTATTTCACCATTCAATTATCCCTAGGGGGAAAGGGGTGAACACATCATGTATAATTGCATCATAAAATAATATTTTTTAATATTACCTAATTACTATGGTATTATTTTTTAATGTTTTTATCGCATCACGCAAGGTTTTTAGATCGCAACTTTATAATTATGAAAGCGGTCCCATCACTCATTTGTTAAATTTAGTATATATTTTTTCTAAAAAATAGGTGTGCAATTATTCATGAGCAATGTTAGATTATCAAATATCAATGACGAAGGTTCAATTTCAAGGCTAAGCTCTGACATAACAAAATTCATACAAAGAATCACCATAATTGAGACAAGTGTCATATTTTTATTGTATTGAAAGTGTCATAGAAACAATTAATAATTGGTTGAGTCGTGAGCGCTTGAGGTCCTTTCTCATGTGGGATCGACCTTTGGGTCCAATTCCGGGCCTAAGCTCTGATAAAACAATATTAGTACATAGCATAACCAGAATTGATACATGTGTCAAGGTGGACTCCAGCTCAGAGCAAAGATTTTTAAAGTTCATTAAAATCAAATTATTTTTATTTTTATTTCCATTGGATCACATTTCTTAAGTCTATCACATGTTCTTGAAGATGAAACGACCATCAAAATGGATCTATTGCATATTCATATGGTGGGTCATAGTAACAATATGCGATCATGTGAAATAATGTCGATGAAGATCAACAACCCAAGTTCAAAGCTACGAAGAATGGCTTAGTTGTAGGTTGTTGTTTCATGCGTATGGGCCTTAATGGTCATCTCCATTGATATTACTAATCAAAGAGCTAAAAACTAGGAAGAGTCAGTATACACGGTAATTGAAGCAATGCAACCAATTACAATTTTACAAGTAACTACAAGGGTTTGATTTTGTGTAGGGTGATAACAAGTAAGTTTAATTTTGGGGCCACTTGTTGTTCATTTCTATTTACAAAAGGGTCTTCTCATATTTTTAGGGCTGAGTTGTTGAAATTCCATAATCTGAATGCTGAAGAATCATTAAATTGTATAAAGGAATTTTGAATATTCGATTTCCTTGGGAAGCCTAGTTTCTACATTTTTCTAAAACCCTAATTTTAATTAAGATGGGTGGAAATTCAAGAAGAGCTAATAATAAGAGGGCCCTGGATGAAGATATTATTGCTTAGTTGCCCAAATCATCAAAATGGGGAAGGCATGCCCAGGGTACAAGTATTATATCTGATAGAATTATGGGCAAGGCAACATCTTGTGGAGATCCTTACATCCCAATTAGTGGATGGAATTTGTTCATGTATTCTTATAAAAAGAGTAGAGCCCCAATGCCAATGAAAAATGAATGGAGATTGGATTTGGGAAAGCTTGTCATCCCAAATGTTTTTGTCAATGTAGACCTAATTAGGGGAGTGCCAAAAAACTATAATAAAGACACTAGGTCTGTCTACACACAGAAAGGTGTTTTGTTGGTCGGGTTTGATAGGGGATCTATTTGTGAAACATTTATGTTAAACCCTAATGCCCACATGCCTATTGACTTTATATCTCTAGGGAGGGAATATGAGAGGGACAAAGGTAGCTTCAAGTTAAAATGGTTTTCATCAAATAGAAGGGAGAAGAAGGAATGGAAGACTATTTCATTTTGGAGGATAGATGCTGAGTCCTTTTATTATCATATTTTTTATAATTATTTTATAAACACCTACTTTGCAGGATGCCAAGTGTTGGGAATCGATGTACAGACCAAGATGCTTGTGCATCTAATGATGTTGGTTGTTGATATTCAACACACATATACCAACACCTTTTTTGACTTTGCCTCGTTCATTTCTAATGGCATTCATAAAGCCCTTCTAGATATCAAGCAGGGTAGCCCTTTGGTTCATTTTAGGTGGTATTCTTTATTGTGCCACATTCTTTTGTATGGTGGAAGTAAGGCTTGGTAGTGGGGGCCATGGATGAAGTTGTGAAAGGTAGATGAGTAGAGTAAGAGTTTTTTTATTCAAGAATGGATGTACTTATGGGACATGCATTGTGAGAATTCCAATTATGTCATATTTGAGGAATTCTGACAATATTGTGATGCAAAATTTGGGTTGGCGGGTAAATTGGAGATTATCTGATAGGGTGAGGAGATTTTTGATGCCCCTTGAGCAAGCACCTGAGTTAGGAGTGAACCATAATTAAGGAGACTAGTTTTTCTACCTTAGGTACACTACCATCAGAGTTTACAATGCACTGGTTAAACCCCATGTTTTGCCTAGAGATGTACCAGATAGAATTGTTTTCTTGGAAATAATTTGGCAATTGAATGAGTCTGATAAGATTCATTTAAGAAATGACAAGAAGGGCTCCTTCATCCCACCAAATCTATATTCCCCTAATTTTGAGATCACATGCAAAGAAGGATTGGACTTGGTATTTTTCAAGTTATTGCCATATCAAATGGCTTTTGAAAAATTCAGAAACTATGATTCAAAACACTTTATTCACCACACCGAGGCCTTCACTGACTAGGCAATATTATATCATGTGCATTCATATTGGGGGGTTTAATATCCAAAAAAAAAGGGTGCAACATATTGCCTATTGGTGAAAATAGGGGGGATTTTTGTGTATTGGGAGGGGGTGACAAAAAAGGAGTTTATGGAAATATTTTTTGAAAATAGGGGGTGTTGGGTCTCAAATCAACAAATTGGATAGGTTCTAAGGAAATGCCAACTCCTATGATCAAACCCTCCAATTGACTTGGCCAACATATAGAGTGAACCTGTTTGGTTGCTAACTCTCTCACTTTAGGCTCTGCAGGACCTAGGCGAGTATACCTATTCACTGAATGTCTCCAATTACCAGTGCTTTTTATAGCAGATTTATCATCCTAATCTAATATATCCTGATCTTGAAATGGCATGAGTTCCTTGAATGGAGATATAGCAGATGAGTTCAAGATTGTTGTTTGTTTGCTTTTTGTTTCTTAATTACTCCTATTGCTTATTAAAATAATCAATTATGAATGAAATGATGGGTGCGACTTGTAATTTAGCCAGTGCCTTCTTCGTTGTTTGGGTTACAGAGTCATTACACTTTTCTTTAGGACTTATGGTGCGAACTTGTGAGACAGTTTTTTTAATTCATCCCTTTATGAACCCGTCAGTTATTATTTCTTATGGAACCAAATGAATGCTTATATTATATGCTGATTGAGTGAATTTAACCCTACCCTTAAGGGACCAGTCAATGAAGCTTTGCAAGGAACAATTACAATCCGCAAGCAAAACTTTTGTTACAACACTATAATATAAAAAATAGATTTGATCTTAAGAACATGAATAACCTTATCTTATCAGACAATATCACAGACGATTGCCAAAAGAAAATGAAATGATCCACAACACATATGCAGAGAAATCGTTGATCAAAATTTGTATTCCATTATAGTTTGTATACAGAAGACTTACAGGCTGTCATTTGTCGTTATCTTCATCTAATCTCATCTCTCTCTTCTTACATTACAAAAATCATTCTCATATATATATGAGGATGAAGGCTTTTCACGAAGAGACACGAATTTTCACAATACTAATCGTTAATTTGAATATTTCTAAACTTAAGCAAAAAGAGATTCAGGAGCCCCAAATGATGAATGTAATCATCATCTTTGAAGGTTTTGATTCAAGGAGTTTGTTTCTTCAATTCATCTCCCAGCGACAGATACTTGAATATTATCTGGTTAACAGTAGGGGCCATATCCTTACTTCAATCTATCTCTGACAAGGCCCAATCCCTGACGCTGACGAGCTCTTTTTGCAAATCCTCCAGGGATATCACTTCTCCTTCTTTGTAGACGGAAGGCATTCCAACGGGTTTCTCATCATCCAATTCCTTTAGGTCTCTTCTCAGCGTATCTTCAAGTTTGATATGATCTTCCATATACGCAGTCCCCTCGGCTTTTTCCTCTGGTGTCATGGCATCGACATTGTTTAGTACTTCATGTAGTCGTGCTTTTAACCTCTCATGCTCTGTTAACGCTTTTATCGTTCCATTGTATACTTTCCAATATGGTTCAACCTGTAAGAGCATGGTGTTAAACCGATGTCCAATGATATCATTGACCAATTTGTCCATCTTTTGTTGGATACTGTCTGCGCATTTATTTGCCTTTTCTGCTTGATACTTCCAGTACAGAGCATCGGAGACATCGTCCAAGCTTCGTCCAGCGGGGTATGAGGTGTACTCGCTGATAGGAGTCCCTGTCTCTAGTTGCAATACTTTTGCTTGCAACTTTTGATTTTCCTCTTTAGATTTTTCATATAACCCCTTATATGTGACGTTCTCTCTGACCAAAAACTCTGTCTGGTCTAGGTTCAATCTTGCAACATCCAGGTTGAGCTTTGCAGTGACCCTAGGATCAGTTTTCCCAACTTGATGAACCATGAGGTGTCCAAAGGTTTCTTCAATGTCTACAATGATAGGCCTCTTCCCCTTTGGATATAGTGCCCACTGTAGGAGAGCTTTCTTGTCTGGATCATATCCAGAGCCTAGGAACAATTTATCTATCTCCTGAGGCAACACCTGTTGATTCAAATCTTGTTTCTTCAGGAAACCATCAAATAAAAGTGCTGAATTTATATCCCAACCGGAGAAGATGATTACACCGGCCTCTTTTAATAATTTCCTCCCTTTGTCAGGAGTCATGTCTTTCATGAGGACATCAATTTCATCCTGTAATCTCTTCATCTGTTCCTCCTCTGGTCTTCCAGCCATGCTTCGTTTTACATGAGCTCCTTTGTATTGGTACAAAAATGAGAGGAACTCCCTAGAAGAGGCAAATCCATCATCAGCAATGAAGTCTTCATGCTCAGTCATTCTGATATCAACAACATCCTTGATGTTAATCTCGCCAGTGTCCATATTCATTTCTGCTTCAAAACCAGGAGGATAATCTTCCCTAGGAGAATCAGGTGGGATACTACTGGCAGTCGACTTTGGTGACATGTGAGCTAGGGGCTGATTGTCCTTCTCAGTATTAATGAAACGAAGGAATTGCGAAGGCACTCTGTGCATAATTTCTGCTTCATGTTGAAGCAGCCTTTTAGCCACTTCTAGAGGGTCTTGGAGATTTCCAATTAGATCTCCATCTATCATTCCCCTCACCCTTTTCCATTTGTAGGCTTCCCAAACTAACTCACTCTTTTCTTTTAAAGCTTTGGCCTCCTCTCGTTCAAGGTTCTTAATCAAGTCATCTAGCATTTTGGCCACATGTATTCCGGCTTTGAGTTTCTGTGAGGCTCTGGCAGCTCTTATATATCCTTCACGATCGAAGTTTTCCCTAGGCTCACCCAGAGTCATGCCATAATAGTCTAATTTATTCTGTAGTAAATGATAACTCTTTGAGCTTTTGACAATGAAATCAGAGAAAACTAATAAACCTGGAACAATAGATTGTTTACCGAAGTCTGTAAGATGCTTAGCACTAACAATAGACAATTGTCTGATAATCTCCAAGCTGGCCACCCTGTTTGGCACCGTAATCGGAAGCATGTGGGGTTGCCCTTCATATCCAAATACCCTTATTTCTGTGTGATTATCATGGCAATACCAATCACCCCAATTATGATCAATCTGTGACTCTGGAGAGAAGTCCTTTGGTCTGAGGAACTTCTTGATTTCAGGGGACAAAGTGTAATCCCTGTGCTGCCCAAAAGCTGCACTAAGAGGTTTCACAAAGTATTCTTGAAAGTGCCAATATTGGTTGTTCATGAACCTCTGGTCCCATGCAGATACCCATAACTGAACTGGCTTCTTTAGACCATTCTTATCATAAGATCTAATGCTGAACTCATCTGACCAGAAGTTAATTTCTTGTCCACAATAAAGAATGATATGCATTAACAAGGAGTACAATGAAAAATGAATATTCACAAGGTCCCTTTTCATCTTTTCTAATCCATGATTTAAGGCATCTGCAACATAAGTGGCAAAATCAAATGACCTGGGGTCCTTTGACTGTAAATCAGCACACAGAACCATAACCCCAATATCCATGAGTGGATGAGCCTCTAGGCCTAGTACTTGGGCTGCAGCATAATATGTATACTTGAAATATGGATGGAAGTGGTTGACATCAAACGGCACCTTGTCATCTTTGCCAAACGGAACAAGTGACCCACCCACTTTTGGCCTGTGAACAGGTAGTCTCCAAGTCCTGTAGATATTTTCCAAACTAAAGAATTCCTGTGAAAGTTTCTTCATATCGATATTCTCCTCTACTTCCCAGTCCAAATCAAAGACCATATCAATAGTCTGTTTGTTAATTACTACTAATGTATTCCCTCTGTAATCACATATGGTTTTGGTTCTTGGGTTGTAGCAATCTACCAGAGCTTTCATCAATTCTACATCTACAAACACATTTGGGACTACCAATTTGCCTAAGTTCTTCTTCCATAGATTACTTATGGGTTCTGGTGCATCCCTTCTTTTGTAGCCAAATAAGAATAACTCATGCCCTCTGATTTCAGTCCAAATGTCTCCTAGATTTTCAAATCTATCCTCTAATCCTTCTTCTTCACTTTTAATCTTTTTGGACCTTACGCTAGACGATGGACACTGGTCTAACAAATCCTGAGTCAGAGCCCTCCCTTCTTTCTTTTGTCTCTTGGGCTTCTCTTCAGGGTTCAGCTCTTTTCCTTTCCTACTCTTTTTAGAAGAAGAAGACGAAGGTTCCATAATTATAGTAAATACGAGAGACAACACTTACTTGGAGGAATGCTCAACTCTTCTGGTTATCGTTCGCAAGTCTCCGCAAGTTCTTCGCAGTTTTCAATCTTTTGGCATCAATCTGGTTCTTACGAAAATTCACTCAGTTCAACTGTAATCGTATGGGCAACTTGTGCATAGTTAATGTTCTGCATCTACAACGGCTACTCAAGTGTTTAAACTTAATTGCAGATGTGACACTCTTCAATTGGGCCTTTAACTCTTTCGCGGGAAGTACAGTTCGCTCAAAGTGCTCATATTTCAAGTTATCGATGAAACCCTTGTCTTCGGCCGAGTGTTTAAATCTTCCATCGAAAGCTCATTTTCTTCGATACTATTGTTTCGGTGAATAGCTCATGTCGAGAAGCCGTTTTTAAGACTCATCGAAATCAGTCTTTCATTGATAAACCCCTTTTTCGATAAGTCACTTGCAATTTCCATCAAAATCATTCTTTTCGGTGAGTTTCTTTCTTTGGTGAAGGCCTATGTATGTTCATCGATATCCTTTTTTCATCGATATCCCTCTTTATCGATGAAACAACTTTGCCTTTGTTCGACGTCATGTTCATCGATGAAAACTTGCATTTCGATGAATGCCTTTTGAGTTTCTTCGGTAATGATATTCCTTCGAAATCACCTTTTGCCTTTTGGCCTTTTGCTTTTACCTTTTCGATGAAACTTGGGGTATCGATGAACGGTTCTTTGTATTCATCGAAGGTGACTTTTTGTCGAAATACTTTTGCATGGTGCTTTACGTACCTCTTTTCGATGAAAATACTCTTTCGATGAAACGTCTTTTGCAGTGCTCGATACAATTTGCTGGCCGAAACATCCTTTAGTCTTCATGCTTATGGAAACATACATTTTTTTTATATATTTTTATTTTCAAATATAGTGTTCAACAGGGGGATTCTTTAGTATGCCATGAACGCACGTGTTATAACCCAGGTTCACTAAGTGAAGCCCCCGTGATTCACCACACCAGGGTTGGGGTTAAATTGAAAGGCTTCGATCATGAATAGGATCAGATTGAGGACTCAATCAAAAATGCTACTTCTGATATAGAGGTTCAGAGGAGAAGAGAGATATGGGTTAAGGTATAAATAAAAAATTAAAAAATGATAAAGATTGATCCTACATACAAAGGGGCACACACTGATTTGGAGGATAGGCATCATGATAGAATGATCATAAACTTTGAAACATGAGGAGAGGAAGCAGATGACGTCAAAGAATTAGCATTCTCTACATTAATGTTTGATGATAAGTTTGTGCCATCCTTTGAATTTATGAACTTTGTTCTAAAGATCAAAAAGGACCAATTTTCTATCTTGGTTAGATAAAGGTTGGCATTGAGGACTCGTGAAGTTAATGATCAATTTATAGCCAAAGTCTTAGAGGAAGTTAATTTTCATATATCGAAGATGACCCCTAAGGAGGCAAGGCATATTATAAGGAATAATTGATGTCTGTTACTAGAAGGATGGGACCTCTCTTCTGCAATTGTATTGGATTCCATAAGAAGGGAATCTTAAGACTTCCCAGCTTTACCAACTAAAGAGTAGGCTTGGGAGTTGTATTTTGGATCAGGTTATAGTTCCCAATATGAGGCACTAGTAGTATGGTCAATATTTTGTGATCACCATAAGCATCATATTACAAAGAAGGTAGGAGATCCTACTAGCAACTTGGTTGTTACAAGGTTGAGTGACACATATGCAATGCAAGTAGTGTATAATCAGGAAATTCTTGATAAGCTACAAGTTGATTTTAGTAAGTTGAAAGTTGTCAATGAAAAATTGCTTGCAGGGTATTATAAGGTTGTGTCACTCCTCCCTTCTCAATATGCTAGTTATACTTCTTCTACTTCTTCGTCATTCCATCCATTAGATTATGGAGAGAAAATAGTCAGTGATTTGCTTGAGGAGAATAAAAAGGTTGTTTCACTACTCCCTTCTCCATATACCAATTCTAGTACTACTTCTAGTTCTCTTGCTTCTTCGTCTTCCTAGCCATTTGCATTAGATGCTTCAAATTTAGTTTAGGAGATAAAGGCCCTGAAGGATGAAGTAGCAAGTTTGAAAGGCAAGCTTAAAAGGAGCAAATATGCTAAAAATAGGTCAATATATGATGGGTAAAAAAGGGTCAATGATTTTCTTGGGGAGTATAATAAGGTGGTGTCACTGTCAAACCCTTTTGAATCTTTGTCACCAGTGTTAGATCAATATGTTTTAAGTCAAATGATTATAAAACTGCTAAATAATGTGACATCCAACATCATTAGTAGTGTTGAAAAGTTTTGGGAGTCTTATAAAACATTGAGAGATACAATCAAAGACCATGAAGATGCACAATTAATATTGTTATGCTTCCCAAAAAACTAGTTTCCTCAAGGTAAATTTCTAAAAGTCTTGCTTAATCATGTTAAATATGATGATAATAGTCTTAGTTCCATTTCACATTTTTTTGCAAAATTTGATGAGTTGCGAATCATTCTCCATGCTCATGAGTATTTTCATGTCTTGTTAATTAATTTGTAGAAAAAATGTGAAGAAATGCCAATACTAATAGATGAGAAGCCTGCTATTTTGACAACATAAGGTAAGTTGGTGAAATGTTCTTACTAGAAGACTGATTTTTTCCTTTCTATTTGTAGTGCAACTCGCAGAATTAATAATGATGGCATTATAAACTTGAATATGCTAAATGTTACACTTGACAAGCTTTATTGTATTGAACATTCAATGGGCAATCTTTGCACTATTGTGAAGACAATGATAGGACATTGAGGTCATGACAGTTAAATTGATCATGTGACAATGGTCAATCAATTTTTGCAGCCTGAATCTTGGAGAGAATTTGGAACAAAATAGAATTTTCCTCCATTGTAATTTTGTAATTTTATGTTTGAAAGAGAGCAACATATGTAACTATATTTTCATAAAAGCAATAGCATAAATTATTATTTATTCTTGTGCTTGGATCTCAATATAACCAATTTCATGTTATTTATTTTACAAATAGTTTTGATGATGTATGAGAAATATAAACTTAACTATTTTGGTAAAATCCAACCCAAATATCAATAATGGGTTTCAATTTTGTATTGATTTTCCATTTAACGAATACATAGAAGTATTTATAATTTACAAAGTACAATATCTATATCGATTTCAAAGCCCAAATAACAAAAATGGGTTTCAGTTTTGTATGTCTAATTTACAAAATTTAATATCTATTTCAAATTTCAAATTTACATTTTTGGCCCCTGGTAATTGTTGGTGCACTAGAAGTGGATCATCTAATTAGATTTGTAGCATGCTCCATTATTGATTTGATGGAGTTGGAAGTTGTTCTAACTTATTATATTTGATTTGTAAATCTATTGACAAGTCATAACTGATAGTGAAAATTGACTGAAATGTAATAATTAATGATTCATTCAATGATATCAATATTTTGATAGAATCCAAAACTTATGCCTCATATGCATTCAAATAAATCTGGTCTAGATCATTCATCATCTTCTCCTCTATATTTTTCTATAAATCAAAATTGCCAATGTATCTCTCAAATGTGTCAAAAGGCTACAACAAACCAAGCTTTGTGAATAATTCAACTTTTTCATGTAGGCCTTGCAACTTTATTTCAACCTGATCCAGAAATTGCTTAGTTTCACGTAGATTATAACATTTCTAAATCACATTTGATACATTTATTGAGGCATCAATGCAATTCTGAATATCTTTCAAAGCCAATAACCTGTCACTATCTATGTAGAGGTTTTGCAAGATGTAAGCAACCTTTTTCTCTTCTGATTTCAAGTTTTTATTGTTTATGACATATTTTTTGAGCTTCTTATAATGTTCCATCAAATTGTCCAACAATGAAAAAAACTAAAATAACTGATCGATCATCTGCATTATTTCCCCCCTAAATCTTTTGTTTTATATGCCTTACTGTTTGACTACATACTTTAGATAATTTGTTTCTACAAGACTCATTTACCTCCTATTATTTCATCAGGCCTGCAGTCAACTTTTCATTGGCCTATTTCAAATTGTAATTGTTAGTTTGTAATTATCCTCCCTTTTTATTGGCTTCATCCACTGCAACATTGGCTTGCGCCAGGTTTTGTTCTCTCTCTGTCTTTTTTGTTTTTGTTTTTTCTTCTGTGGGCACTTTCATTTTCATAATTCTTCTTCATTTAATCTAACTTTGCCTTGTGATTACTCAGTTCCACCTGTTCCTAATCATTATCTTGGCTTGAAGATGTAGAGCCATATTTTGTTATCATATTCTCTAAATCCCTACTCTTGTTTTCTACTACTTTCCTTTATGATTTCTCATTTGCTAGGTCTGCCTTTAGCTTTTCTATTTGAGTTTGCAATTAAATTTTGTCTCTCTCTAGCTTTAGCAATGACGTGTACACCACTTGGTTGTTCCTTTTTGATACATTGATTTTGTCAGTATTTTTTATTCTTGAAAAATCCATTTGGACAGGGCTCGCATCATATTCAGATGGATCCATCCGATGCTTTGGTTTATTGTTAACTCTGGGCACTAAAATCATGTACTCCATGGTTTCTTTATTCAGGTTATATGTAGGAACCACCGTGGTTGTTGCAAGCTTTGAAGTTACAGTTTTATGCTCTAATAATTGCTTCTTTCCTTCTTTATATGTATCTCTTTTCTTTTTCATCTCAACTTCAAATTGTGTGTGATTAAAAACTTGGATTGCCAAAACAATCAAATGCTTTAATGGAGAAACATAACTAGTTGTTTAATACCCTAAAAATGGTCACCTTAACCATGGGCCCCTAATCTCGGTTTCATCGCCAAGGTCCTACCCAAAGGAAAAATTAAATCAATCTTGAGCACCTAATCAATTAATTCTCAGTCATCAATGTCACATGGCAAATAAATCATTCTATATTAATTAAATATTGAATTAATTAATTAATCATTCCAAGAAAATCATTTTAATTAATTATCCTATTTATTTAATTAAATATCCTAGCATATTTTATTAATAAATCAATTTGCCATTAAATCATTAAAAAATAATTAATTTGAAAAAAGAATTAAAATTGAGAAAAGAAATCAAAATGGAATTAAATTGAAAAATCTTAGAAAAGCAATTAAATGAATTAAATATCAAAATTGAATAAAATATGAAATAAATCAGTTTTTCTGATTTTATCTTAAAATTAGTTCAATTTCCTTTAAAGCTGAGAAAAGCAGCCAATCACATCAATTCACCTGGATTGTGCTTCCTCTTGGAGAATCTCTGCCATTCATCATTGATTGATCTTGACCGTTGGTCTCTCTCTAGATTTTCTATAAATTCAGGCTCTCATCTCTTATTCAAAAGAACCTAGAGATTATTGTTATTATGTTGTTTTTGCTCTAGGTCTATTGAGATTTTTGTGCATGAAGAATATTGCATTAGCTTAATCATATTGCTTGAATCATGTTAGTTTGATCAAAATCATATAGATGGATAAGTTGCTTGAATCATGTTAGCCTAATATTCACCAATCTTGCATATTTAGCTTAATCCTGTATCCAATTAGCTTAATCCTCCATCCATTTAGCTTAATTTCATACTCATATAGATTAAATCCTTCGTTTAGGTGTCGTCTAGTCACTAGTGTTGCATAGGGAAATCTAAGAGCAAAACTAAACTCACATCTACTAGAAGGTAATAGGTCGCTTTGTAATGGTTTCATTGTTCAGCAATCATTGATTTACTAACCATGCATCTAATGACTTAATTAAAGTGTTGTGTATATAGATACAGATATAGATATAGATATAGATACAAGTCCACTTTTCACACACACAAGTTGCAGTCATGGTCATACTAAAAATTGGACTTGGAGAGGTGACTTCTAGAAATAATTCCTTTGGAATTTGAGCTACCATAATCTTTTGCTTCTTTTTAATGTTTTTCTCATTGAGATCCTGTAGTTGTTCAGACTCTTGTAGAGTCACCCTCTTCTAACTATCAGTGTGAGGTTGTGGAATTGAAGTTTGAGATGAAACAAAATGAACTGGTCCTTCTACCATTTTTTTTCCATTTGGTAGTTTAACTTTTAGATTGTTCTAGTGCTCCAATTCCATTTTTAACATGCACATATCTAGGGGTTACTTCTAGTACATAAAACATTCCTTGTCCACTAGATCCCAACGCAACACCATCATAACCTATTTTTTCAACAATTTCTACCCTTGAAGAATATTTTTGTTTTGTGGCTTCATTTGCAAAAGGTGTGTATCCATATTTTACTTGACCGGTACCATCATCATGCTCAATAGTTTCATAATCATCACCAACAACTTCAATGTTACCGTCAACTTCATTGGGATGCTCTTTATTCCATAATTTGCTAAATTCTTCATCCTTTGGGATGTCATCAAGATCTACAGTACTCTTTGGATCACCTAGGTTCTTTCTCATAGACCAGAACTCAGTGATTTTTTACCATGTTCAATTTTTTTCTTCACAACCTTTAGTTAGTTTCTTTGGTATTTTTTGTATGGTACATGGTTTGGTATCTCTTGTAAAGAAATTTTTGTAGCTATTCATTGGCATCTTTGGTACTTTATGTTGGTGCAATTTCATTATTTTGGCTGAAATTTGAATGAAAGAAACTCCATTCTCAACGGCTGTTTTCTTTATTGTTTTTTTGACCTCATCCCAAGAGTTCTTGTTTTTCAATCTTTCTAGCATGGGTTTATATTCATGTTGAATTAAACTTTCTTTATTGTTATTGGCTACAATCCTTTCTTTGATAACATCACATGGGTCATGCTGCTAGTGACTAATAAAATCAAAATTATAAATTAAAAAAAAAGGCTTTACAACATTGAATTCTTTTCTTTCAAATGTGAACCCTCCACATGAGAAAGGTAATGAAGGAAATATGGTCTTCTTACTGTATTTTTGAAATTATATGTCATCTGTACTATTTCGTTGTCATACATATTCGAATGCAAAAACCCTCTCTATGATATGAATGGGAAGTTTGTAGGGTTGTTTTTTTGATCCATAAAATCTTAGCATAGTAAAATCTTTCATTAAGTACCAATCAGCCAATTGTATTTTTGATCCCAATTGAATGCAATTTATGGGAAATCAAGGCATTGGAGTATTTGTAATTTCTTGATACAATGAAGCCAAAAAGTAGTGTACAAAATCTTAGTAGTTTCTTCTATTATCATGCATTCATATCTTATGGGTCCACTTATATACTGGAAATGGAACCAATGTTCTTGTCGTAACCCGATCACCATGAGTCTTATTGAATGTAATCTGAAGTTTGTTGTCCATTTTCAAAAAATTTTGACTATATTTATGCAGAAATAAATATCACAAGTAGGTTGTGAACCTAAATGTCTTAGTGGAACCTCCTTTAGTCATTGCAAATTGTTTCTACATGGTTTTTGCAACATGCTAAAAAAATCTATATTTAGTAGGTGGATCAACAAAATAAATATTAAATAAAATTTCAAGGAGGCTTGCACCCACTACCCTATTAATATCCAATCCAAGGCAAAATGCTAACATCGAGAAATTCTCATGAGCCGATGATTTAAACATTTGAATACCATAAGAAGGCCTAAGATCCTGTGTGAGTTCAGTGCCTTCCCGTTTTATTTTTTTGAGAATTTTATTTTTTTTGTTGTTGACTGCTTACTTCATACTAACTAGCTAGAATTTCAAGGTCAATGGGGATTTCTCCAAAATATTCTACAATGCTAGTAAACCCTAATAGTTTACCAAGTCCTTCTACAGTAATGTGTAACACTACTTCCTGGCTATCTTTCCTAATGATTACTTTTCATTGTCATCATAATTTTAGTCGCGAACCATTATAAATTTTGGGCAAAGGAAGACCTTAGGCAACATCATGAGACCCAATCCACTCATCCCATAGTGCCCTCCAACTAGGGTTTGGTATTTTTTGAACATGTTCCTTAATAGTGGCCTTATTCTCAAATTAATATCTAAATGTTGAGCTAAGACAACCATGTTACATGATTATAAATATCATGGTACTCATCATGTAAACCCGTGGTTTTAATTAGTTCAACATACTCTATTTTTTTGTCTTTCTTATTCTTTTTAGGGTTAGTGCTACTGCTGGTGGTAGACATGCTTGTAAATGTAATATGTCTTAGTGGAAATGACATAACCTTGAACCTTAAGAAATTATAATTATAAACTGTTTGGAAAGCTTGAACCTTACATGTAATTTGAATAGCTGAATAGGAAATTTGAAAACCAGGTCTATTAAGAAGAAATAGAAAACCCTTCTCCCAAGTGTCGAGACCCCACTCTCTTCTTAATATTCAAATTATTGATGTTGAATGAAACGTGTTCATGATTAGAAAACAATCATTGCCACTAAGACATATTATATTTACACATGTCAGACAAGTATTTTAATGTAATGATACCCACATTACATGTAATGGCGAATACTTGCCTTCTTAGTATTGTAATTTAAATACTAAATAGCATGGTAAAAAATAGTATATTTGTTTTTGACATTAAATATTTTTAATAGCATAATAAAATATATATTTGTTTTTGACATTAAATATTTTAAATAGCATAATAAAAAATATATTTGTTTTTGACATTAAATATTTTAAATAACATGGTAAAAATTAGTATATTTATTTTTGACATTAAATATTTGAATTTTGTATTTAGAAAATATAATAAGTAGTTGTATGGACATAAATCTAATACTATAGTCTACGAAAATCTTAATTATTATTATTTTTTTTAATAAGTAAATAGTTGGATAGGCCAACACCTATATTGATAATACAATTTTTTATGTCCGCTAGAGGTGTCTGTAAACTGTTGCCTCCTTCAAAAGACTGAAATATATCCATTTTCAAAGTGCAGAGAAAAAAAAACCACTAAATGTCTATATATCTACTCTAGCCAGAGAAACAAAATATTGGATCAGAGACCTTCACCCTATCCGCACTGCACTACTATCTATCTACAACACAACATACAGTAATAAAACACCATAGTAATAAACGAGAAGACAAAAAAACCTTGAGGGAGGAGACACCATCATTCACTATCCGAGGGGCTTGAAATGCCCTCATAAACCCTTTGAGAAGCAAGGGCCTGTACAATCATTGGGCAATCTCTTTCGTAGTCCACATGAGCCTCCCCAGTCGCAATTTCCTCCAGCAATCTTATGTCATTTGGAATCCACAACTCCCCTTGTCCTAGACCCTAGTCATTACCTTCTACAACAACCCCATTATCATCCACTCCAATATCATGCCTACCCTGCAGACCTTCCTCCCTCACATATTATCCTAAATCATACCCTTCCAGTTTTGCTAGACTGTCGGTAACAAATAGAATGAAAGACAAATTTTTGCTCGTCTTCGCACAACCTTAATTGTATTTCTCCAGTTTCATAGTCTGCAAAATGCAGAATTTCCTCATCTCCCCCCTACATCCCAAGACATGTAATATTGGTGTGCTAACGGAATACGATTCTAGTCATAAGTGTTGTCCAAAACCGCATCAATTTCCCCCAAGAAGGAATGACCAAAAAATCATTTGTCAAACCTTCTTTGTTCTAGGTTTGCAGACACCCATCTGAATGCAAATAGCTAGAAAAATAGTCGGGATGCTCAAATTCACTCTGCACTTGTGAACTGCTCATAGAAACTCCATGCCTAGAATCTTCCTAACTGCATGAAAAATGAGAGGGTGCTTTGATTCCAGAACCATCGGGAGTCGCTTCTGCGTAATCTCCCCAAGAAATGCCATTTGCTGCTAGGTTGATTCCAAAAGAACACGAGTCTCCATATCTACGACTTCCAAATCACTTATAATAAGGGAATTATCCGAAGCTAAAACTACCATAATTGCCAAATATATAACTCCCTTCACCAAAAAAGGTTGCGAGTCGTATTGATTGCCTATCATAATGAGATCATCCCTTGACCCATACTCGAAATAAATCTTAATGCAACCTTTATTTATTAGTATTTCTCTTTGTGACCTGAAGGATCCAGCTGTCACCACCTATACATCGTACCAATTTGAGTACAAACCATGAATTTAGATGATTTTATGTAATAGATAGATCACCACTTGCAAATAGGCATAAAAATGTCTTTTGGATGTTGAATACTTGTCATCTCAATACACGCCAACTTCCTTAGAAATTGTCCCATCAACTACTGCCCAATCCTCGATATTATTGCCACAACCGATTGCTATCAAATCCAATTCAATTTTCAAAATGAATAATATCAACGTTGCTTTTTTGCTTTGCCACCTATTTGGCCAAGTCATTTGCCATCTCATTGCCTTCTCTATAAATATGACAGATTTTATATTCTTCAAAACTTTTCAAAGCATTCGTGATTGGCGTAAGCCATCTTTCAAGTTGCCAACTCACCATCCATTGATTCATGATTGCATTGATTGTTTAAAGAGAATCCCCTTCAAGATAAATTTTTTGAACCCCCAGTCTCCTTGCAAGCTCCACTCATTTCAAGGTTTCTCAAAATTCTGCTATATTGTTAGTGGTCTTCCCAATGTATTCAGTCGATATCCCGATGGTATGACCATGATCATCTCTAGCTATACAAGTAGCACCGACATGTCCAGGATTACTCAAGGAGGCTCCATCAAAGTTTATTTTGATCTCCCTGCTCCAGAGCTTGCTAACCTATAGTCCTATGTTTTTCTGCAACAACTGATTGAACTAACTCATAGCCCTTGGGAACCATCAGAACCGAGAATTGCTTCATCATCTCATTATATCAATTTATAAAAATATTGGACTTATTGGTGCACCTTTTGGCTGCTTCATTTACCAATTCCACAATTGCTTCTTCCATCTTTGACACAAGAATTTCCCTAGGCATGACTTGGTCATTGAAGACCCTCCCGTTCCTTTCTTTCGAGAGTTCCCATATTTCTGTAGAGGGGAGAGCTGACCAAATACTGCTGAACATACCTTTAGGCATCGAAGTTGGCAAATATATGAACCAATCCTTTATGATTTGAGGCTCCACATGCTGAAAGCCTAGCTTTCTCAGCAAGAATTTCCAACAAAATTGAGCATAAGGACAGGCACAAAGGAGATGATCAACATATCTTGCATTGTTCTTACACAAAAAATATCTGCTAGGTCCATAAATCCCAATTTTGGCAAGTCTATCCTGAGTCAAAATCCTACCCTAGATGGCTAGCCAGGAGAATACCTTGGCTTTGGGAATGACATCTTTTCCCCAAAGGAGTTTGATTGGCCAATGGCCTTCCTCCATAGCAGCTTCTTTCAACCTATAACCAAGCTCCACCTTGTATTCCCCATCCTTTGAGGTACACCATCTGATTCTACCAGCTTCCTGAGAGACCGGTATGGATCTATGTTTGAGAATTTTGGCTAAAGTGTCTTTCTAAATTTGGGGAGCATCAATGGGATCCACATATTTCCAACACTATTTATCTATTCCATCAATTTTGACTACTTCTCTGAAATTGCATACTTTAGTCCCCCAAACCCCAAAGTAGCTGCTTTGATTTCCCTCAAGCTATGATCTGCCCCTGACTTTTTGTATCCATCCCATGAATCCTCCCAAAAAGTGGTTGGTTGACCATTACACATTTCCAAGGTGATATATTTAGACACCAACTCCCTGCTTTCACTTATAAAATACCAAATGGTCGAGCCTTTAGGAGGGTTTCTAACTCTTAGTATGCTAAGGGGGTCATCTGAATCCAGACTACTTTTTTCTTAGTATTCTTACCCACTTTAAGTTTGATTTGGTCATAGTCCAAGAGAGCTTAGCCCCAAGAGCCAAATTCATGATTTTGAGTTGGCGAATCCCAACACCTCCAACACACCTAGGTTTGCAATTCTTATCCCAGCTAAGAAGTGGATGTTTCTAATTATCATGAGGACCAGACTAGAAGAATATTCTCAGTATTTGATTGAGGTTATTCTCTACTGAAGCAAGAAGTTTTAAAAAGGTCATGGAATAGACTGGAATAGCTGATAACATAACCTTGACCATGAGCAATCTGCTCGCTGAAGTTAGCCATTTCCCTTTTCATAGCTCTATTTTCTTTATGTATTTTTTAATCAATTTGTCTCAATAGCATTTTTTATGATACCTCCAAACAGAGGCAAACCTAAGAACTTCCTTGGAAATTGTGCCACTTTTAATCCTAGGATTCTAGCAATGTCTAACTGAAGACCCGACTCAACATTGAGGAAAAATACTTCATATTTATGCTAGTTAATAGATTGTCCAAAAGCCTCACTATATTTGTATAAGATGGTTTTGATACTTTTATATTCACCTCTAGATGCTTCTCCAAAGAGGATGGTATCATCCACAAACTACTGATGAGTGACTGGTTCTATGTTAGGGGTGATCTCAATACCCTTCCATAGACCCTCAAGCCTCACAGCTATGATGCTCCTGCCTAATGCCTCTACCATTATAATGAATAGGTATGGAGATAATGGATCCCCTTGCATTACAACTCTGCTAGAATTGAAGTACCCATTAGCCATGCCATTGATTAGAATAAATAACTTCAAAGATTCAATGCAACCTCTAACCCATTCAATCCAAGGGCGATCAAAACCAAATCTGGATAGAACATCTAGCAAAAAGCTTCTATCTACCAGATCATATGCTTTTAAATTATCCAACTTGATAATCATGCTAGGGTTCCAAAAATTCTTGGAAGTATGAATTTCTTCATGGGCAACAATAATTCCCTCTGTGATAGACTTGCCTGGCGCAAAACCACTTTGTTCTTCCGAAATGATCTTATCCAACTCCTTCTTGAATCTATTTGCCATAAATTTAGTGATTATTTTGTAGAAAGTATTGCATAAAGAAATTGGCCAAATATTATTCATACCTAAAGCATCTTTCTTCTTGGGGATAAGGGCTAAAAAGGTATGATTAATGGATCCCAAAATCATTGCTTTTTTTTCGAGATTCCTCTGCAACCTTGAGTAAGTCATCCTTGATAATCTCCCAAAAATTTTGATAAAAGCAAGCCGAAAATCCATTTGGTCCGGGGGCCAATTGAAAAGTAGCCTTTATGAGTTCCTCTAAAGATATAAGCTTGGATATCTCCCTATTCTCCTTGTTAGAGATGATGCTAGGAATCTAGTTGAGAAACTCATTCCTAATATCTCTCTCATTTATGTTCTCATTATCTCGATTCAAGAGATTCTGAAAGTATCCCATTGCTTCTCAACTGATCTCATGTTTGGAGCACATCATAGTCTCGTCTTCTCTAATTAGTTCCAAGATTACGTTTCTGTTTCTGTTTGTAATTGCAGAGTTGTGAAAGAATTTTGTATTCTTGTCCTCTTCCTGGAGCTAGAGCTCATGCAACTTTTGTCTCCAAAATTGTTCCTCTTTGATCAAGATTTCTGCTTGCTCCGCTTTAAGTTTTTGTTCCAATCTAAACTATTCTTCTCCCATACCTAGAGTTGTTATTATTTACTAAGTTGTCATTAGTTTTATGCCCAAAGTCATCCTATATACTCTAGTCGGTTAACACTACTGAAATATTCAGTCGGTAAGCACTAAAGCAGTCGGTTACAGAAGAAAGGAGTCACAGAGTTAAGTATACATCGAGTTGTCTACCGAGTAACGTTCTATGTCTATCGAGCAACAAAGAAGGTATACTGAGTAATCTAAATCGAGTAGAAATGTGTTACTAGATTCAATGAACCTGGACACATGTGTGGAAACATGTTACAAGAATTGAGGAACGGGGAACCGTTATCACATAGGGAATTGCACTTCAAGATTTTGTATGATTTTGAGGAAGTTTATCCAATGCAATAAATTCTATGATTATTCATTCAATGAATCTTGTTTTTAAGATCAAAGCATGAACAAGATCATCGTCCCATAGATCTATTTATACATAGTGATTTGAAAATCAAAAGAGAGAGACGTGTGTGATAGAAGAAGTTAAAAAGGAAAATCATAAGAGGACACATTGAGTTGTGACTGCTACGACTGACAGAGATATTAAGATGTCACCGAGAAAGTCTTCACAGAATAGTTCAAGGGATAGAGTAAACAGAAGGGTTTACTGAGTTGATTTATTTATTACCGAGGTATGCTATGAGCAAGGTAATTTCATATTGAGCACATAGAATCTGCCATAACATTTCAGATGTAAAGTTGCAAATATTTGTAAAGATTTTATTGAATCATTTGAGTTGTAATAGAAACCTTTAACAGGGTAAAAGACTCTAAAGTCTATAAATTGTAAAGCCTTTAACCAGGTGCAACATTTTGTATAAGTGTTGTAAAATCCTTTGGCAAGGTAGATCTAAAAGATCTTGATACTCCTAATAGGGTAAGCTATCAGAAATAGCTAAACATGTAGCTCTAACCGAGCAACCTTTATTATTACAGTAGTGAAGTTGTGGGTGCCATCCCCACCACAGTTTTTCTCTCTAACAAAGAGTTTATGCGTAACCAAAATATTTGTGTTATGGCGTGAAATGTGTATGAATGTTATTTCTATAATTATGTGGTAGTTTTATATTATGAGATCAGTAGTTTACAATTTATGTTTATTATTAAGATTTCTTTTGAAGAAAAGTTTTGAAGTACTGATTCACCCCTCCCCTCTCAGTACATTAGCTTTCCTAGTTGGACCTAACAATTGGTATCAGAGCTTCAATCTTGGAAAAGGGTTTAACAACCTAAAGAGAAAGATCTTATCAATGGAAGGCTACAGACAATCTAGGAGGATTGTGAATCTTCAAGAAGAATTGGATCATGCTAACCAAGTGATTGCAGATATGCAAAGACAAATGCAAAGATCACTAAAAGTAAGAAGAAGGTTGTCTGATGATTTACAGGACTCACAAGAGTTGGTGGAACAAATTGAAACATCATCTGAGAACAATATATTAGAAGAGACTGAAGAAATGATTGGAGAACTGAAAGAAAAGAACAAAGCACTGATTGAACAACTGAAAGCAATGAAAAGAGAACATGAACATTTCAGCACATAGATGACTGAAAATCTTGATGCATTAAGAACAACTAAGGATAACATAAGAGACATGGAAAGGGAAAAACAATAGCTAGAAGCATTAATGTCTGAAAGGAATGATTAAATCACAAGAATGATTGGAATTCAACATAATCTTTCTGATCAATTGGGTTATGCACATCATGAAGCAAATCTAAAAGAAAATGAGAATCAAGCATTGAAACTTGAATTATCAAGATTGGCCAATGAACTTGAAGCAGAGAAGAAATCAAAAGAAACACTGAAGAAAAGTTATGAAGCATCAAGGATGTTAGATGAACAACTAAATATAAGAAGACCCAACAAAGATGCACGACTCGGTTACAAAAGGAAAAACTCTACCGAGAAAGGAATCAACACCACTGAGAGAGGGGAATCATCAAAGCAAGCTGGTAACAAGGAGAACATCAAAGCAAAGAAGCCTATCTGCAACTACTATGGAAAACAAGGACATACTGCCAACATGTGCCAAATCAGAAAAGGTAAGCAACCGAATGTCACTAGGTCTGATGGTTATTGTTACAATTGCAATAAGTATGGTCACACATCTAAACAATGTAGGACAAAGTCTGCTAGCAATTTTCAGAAGGCAAAATTCAAAGGGTATTGCAAAAACTGCAATAGATATGGACACGGTACCGAGAAGTGTTAATTTAAGCAGAAAAACTATATGAGGTCTTCACACCGAGCAAATACTAGAAGCTACCGAATTCACACAGATCTTAACCGACAGTATACTACAGTACCATGGGATTACAATACAAGAATATGGTGTGAATGCTGTGGAAGATATGGGCATATAAGTGCCAACTGCATGATAAGGTTTGGAATGAACCACCGAAGATCATGGAGAAATCTTGGTATGACATGCTTTCATTGTCATAAAGTTGGACACTTGGCTAAAGATTGCAGAGATCAACCCGGAGGAGATATTGAAGAAATAAAAATCAAACTACAGAAAATGTGGAAAAAGAAGGAAATTGAGTCAGAAAATGAAGAAATAACCTTACCTACCGAGTTAGGTGCATCTACTTCGAATTAATCAGTAAAGGTATGAAGGGGCTGCATTCTCTCAAGGTTAGATCTTAACAGTTCCTATTTTATCATGTACTTAATTTCAAAATCTGCATAGTTAAGATGCATTAGCAAGTTTAAAATTCTATCTAGTCTTTTGGAGTACCAGAGAAGTTGGTAAGTGTAGGTAACTTGTCTAGTTGGTAAAAGCGTAAAAAGGAAGTTAATCGGTTTAGTGGAACCGAGTGCATTTAATGTTTTCTTACCTAACCGCACAAAGACCGATAAGGTAAAATGTGTACTTAAAGTTCTTCGCAAAGTCATTTTACAGTTACCAGTTATCAAAAGAGAAGACCTAAGCAATTCAAAGGCGATCAAACAACTCCCGAGCAAATTTCATGGTATTTATACAACAATCTCAAACGCATTTTCAAGCCAGTTAACCGATCAATATCAGTTGTGAGCATCTGCATTATATTTACTAAGTCAAAAGCATTTTCTGGTTAGTTAAAACCCTAAGCTCTTTCGTTAGTAGAAATCAAAGTTTACAATGGCTCCTAAGTTGCAGAAACCTGTTGTAGTTGAGAATATTGAGAAGCCCTTACTGAAGTATTCCTTACCTCCCAAAGTTGCATCTGAACCCGATGAGAAAACTGCATTTTCTCTTATTCCGAATAGGGTTCTATTGATTGAAGATGTCAGATTCTACACTAAGTGTCGTGTTGAAGAGCTAGGTCATATCGAGATCAAAGACATGTATGATGAGTTATGCATTGATGGAATCCTAGATAGCAAGTATGAGCACATCAAAGTCAAGGGATTGACCGAAGCCCTAACCTACCCTTGAGTCTTCAAACCCCAATGGGTTAAATTTGTTTTGAGCAAAGTTCATGATGACTTTATGTGGTTAGAGGAGCAACCGTTCAAAATCACCAAGGAGATCATTCACATAATAACCAGATACTCTATCTATGACCATGCCTGAGCACAGAAAATGATTTCACAGAAGGAATTGATAACCCTAACCAGAGTTGAGTCTGATTGCAGAGGTCTTAAATTGAATAATGTTACTGATGCAGAGCTAAAGTTTGCAATTAGAGTCATCGGTTATTGTTTCTTTCAATCGGCAAGAGAAAACAGTGTACCTTGTGCAACTGTAGATCTGGCATACAAGATTGTGAAAAAGGGTATGAAGATTGATCTATGTGAAGTGTTGTTGAAAAACCTATTTGAAAATCTCAACACTATAAGGAAACCTAAGAAGAATAACTCGGTAAACACACTGAAGTTTGGGTCACTCTTAGTGTGCATGTTTTTCCATTTTCAGAAATTCTTCCCATCAGTCGGTAACATAGTTTGGGAGTTACACCGACCAATAACCCATCAAATAAATGACTTTATCAATCAGTTCGGTGATAATTTCAATGAGATAATGGATGACTACTTCAGCAAATTTCAAGAAAAGATGCATAACAGGTACAAAATCCCACCTCAGTTAGTGGAAAAATATAAGAATGATATATGTTTTGAAGTAGACACCAACTACTGTTATGTTAATGTAGTAGATCCTAGAGCTCAATGTCTACCATCCATGGGTTATGAGATGGATCTTGATATTTCTCAACAGCAGATAGATGCCTTTCTATCACTTCCAAGGCATGCTACCGAGATCAGGTATGGTACCTATGAAGAGGTCAAAGAAAAAGTAAAAATGAGCATAGTTGTACCGAAGGCTACAAGGAAGGCCACTAAAATGATCAAAGTGCTAACTGAGAAATTTGGAGAAGGTTCTACCTCCACTCCTATAAAGAGTGATCAACTCACAATTGAGGAAGAATCTGAGGCCCAAGAAGCAGCAATTACTCTGAGCACCGAGTTGCCAAAGGGCAAAATATTGAAAAGGAAGAAACAGGATATACCAAAGGTATCACTGACTCCAATAAAGTGCCCTAACACTAGATCATCTATAGTGTCATCCGGTAAGAAACAAAACAAGGTTGAATTACCTAAAGTTACTAAGACTTATAGAAAATTGACCAAGAGACTCATTTTGAATAAGGAGTCAAGTGGCATAGAGTCTGTAGACAAAAATAAATTTCAGATTGTTAAAAGCACCAAGGAAGAGTCAGTTGTATTTACACTTCTTAAATTCTGAGTAGTTCCATTGGAAGTAAGTAATTTTCTTCCAAATGCATTATATTCTCACATTGACAACAAATGGAAATATGCTATGGACTCGGAGAAGCAGATAAGAGAAAGAGTTTTAGTACATCTCTTTCCAGACATGTCGGTAGATGATATTAGAAATCATTTGAAAAACTACCAGACAAACTTCCAAGTCAAGCATAGAGCCTTGAAAATGATGAATGGACTTTATCTTGAAGTCGAAAAGGAAACAAAAGAAAAATGACAAGAAATCTTCAGAATTCAGACTGAAGAAACTCAAGGTGAAGTTGAAATAGTTGACATTACCGAGCAAGATCTTGCTTCAACTATTCAACAAGATGAGGATGTCATGGATACTAAGGCACTGGAACAAGAGATGATAGAAGGAAATGCCTATGCCAAATTGGTATCTAGTGAATCAGTTTTGGAACAAGTCAAGTCCTATCCTCCTGTAACTCAGCAAGTTTCAACCGAGAAACCTTACGACACTGATCAAGGCAAAGAGGGTCAACAGTCTACAAAAGGAGAATCTAATTCTCAGGCCACTGGAGAAAAAACTTCTCAAGCACCTACATGCACTGAAACTATTGCCACTGAGACCCAAAGCAAAGAATCACTGAAGGACACATCAGAGGCTAAGGAAACCAACAAAGGTGTTGTCTCTACCGAGCAACCTACCGAGAGTGATCAAGCCTCCAAAGCCATTGTACTCGTTCAACCGGTGAAAGCCTCATCATCCAAAGAAAAGAAGGTGAAGAAGCATAGTTTCAAGGTAGATCTGTCAAAACCTATTGTGTTGCCAAACATGGACATTTCAAAACTGAAAGGGTAAGCACTTATTGAATTCAGAGAACTATGTAAAGCCAAAGCAGAATAAGAAAGACAAATGGCTATTCAAAAGAAGAACCGAGTACTTCAAAAGGTTAAAACATTATTGATCGACATGCTACTTGAAGCTACTATGAATAAAGATGTTGCCATCCATATGCAACTGGATGAGCTACTCACTAAATTAGAAGCATTAGGAGTAGACACATCAGAATACCTAAGCAAGTTGAAGGACAAAGAGCTGACTGCCAAAATGATTGAAGAAGTGCAGAAAGCAATTGCCATAGGTAAAGTCAAGCTTGTTAGACTCATTGCTGAGTTGTCCCCTCAACTCAAACATATTCTTTATTTATTTCAGAAGCTCTGTACATTTTCATTATTTATTAAGGATATCAAGCATAAGACCAAAGTTATTGAACAAGAGATCACCAATCTCTCCAATACATTGACCATCGAGCCAAATTCTATTCAGAATTTCTATACCAAGCTGCAAACTCTTCTGGCTCAATAGTTAGAACTTTAGAATGAAGAGCACAAAATAAGGATGGATATCATGACTCTTCAGACCTTATTTATTCCCCACTTATCATCAATCCAAGAGCAGATCAACCAAGCTACCCACTTATCCACTCAACAAGAGGGAAGCACTTTAGATGGTTTGATTTCACTGTTAGCTAATATTACAGCTCAAAATTCTTTAATGGACAGTGTCAAGGATGCACTCTCTACTACTCTCATTGACACTAGTACAAAGTATAAGTCTATTTTTGACCAGTTGCCTCCACCTAATGGTAACTAGTTTTGATGTTTGTCAAAAAGGGGGAGTATACCGAGTATGTACCGAGTATAAGAGTGCACAATATACCGAGTAGAACAGAGTATCCGAATGTATAGTTGAGTTTAACAGGGGGAGCATAGGACATGGTTAGAACACCGATCATTGATCATAGGAGCATTACAGTATATTGATAAGGGGAGTATATATTTGAATATGTTACTATTCATTGATAATTGTATATACTGTCATTCTAGTCAAATTTTGTAAGTATATAGATTTTGAGTTATGAATTTGAAAGGAGTTTTGTCAAACATACCAAACTAATGTCAAAAGGGGAGATTGTTATTATTTACTAAGTTGTCATTAGTTTTATGCCCAAAGTCATCCTATATACTCTAGTCGGTTAACACTACCGAAATATTCAGCTGGTAAGCACTAAAGCAGCCGATTACAGAAGAAAGGAGTCACAGAGTTAAGTATACACCGAGCTGTCTACCAAGTAATGTTTTATGTCTATCGAGCAACAAAGAAGGTATACCGAGTAATCTGAACCAAGTAGAAATGTGTTACCAGATTCAATGAACCTGGACACATGTGTGGAAACGTGTTACAAGAATCGAGGAACAGGGAACCATTATCACATAGGGAATTGCACTTCAAGATTTTGTATGATTTTGAGGAAGTTTATCCAATGAAATAATTTCTATGATTATTCATTCGATGAATCTTGTTTGTAAGATCAAAGTATGAACAAGATCACTGTCCTAGAGATCTATTTATACAGAGTGATTTGAGAATCAAAAGAGAGAGACATGTGTGATAGAAAAAGTTAAAAAGGAAAATCATAAGAGGACACATTGAGTTGTGACTGCTACAACTGATAGAGATATTTAGAGGTCACCGAGAAAGTCTTCACAGAACAGTTCAAGGGACAGAGTAAACAGAAGGGTTTACCGAGTTGATTTATTTATTATCGAGGTATGCTATGAGCAAGGTAATTTCATATCGAGCACATAGAATCTGCTATAACATTTTAGATGTAAAGTTGCAGATATTTGTAAAGATTTTATTGAATCATTTGAGTTGTAATAGAAACCTTTAACAGGGTAAAAGACTCTAACAAAGTCTATAAATTGTAAAGCCTTTAACCAGGTGCAACATTTTGTATAAGTGTTGTAAAATCCTTTGGCAAGGTAGATCTAAAAGATCTTGATACTCCTAATAGGGTAAGCTATCAGAAATAGCTAAACATGTAGCTCTAACCAAGCAACCTTTATTATTGCAGTAGTGAAGTTGTGGGTGTCATCCCCACCGCAATTTTTCTCTCTAACAAAGAGTTTCTGTGTAACCAAAATATTTGTGTTATGGAGTGAAATGTATATGAATGTTATTTCTATAATTATGTGGTAGTTTTATATTATGAGATCAACAGTTTACAATTTATGTTTATCAATAAGATTGCTTTTGAAGAAAAGTTTTGAAGTACAGATTCACCCCTCCCCTCTTAGTACATTAGCTTTCCTAGTTGGACCTAACAAGAGCAATAACAACTTCATTTAGAACCCTCAGTTTGTTTTCAATCCTTTGGCTTTTAGTGAAAATATTCTTAAAGTGTACCCTGTTCCACTCCTTAAGTTTAGCCTTTATGTATGAGAGTTTCTTATGAAAAATATACATCTTGGAATGATTTCCAAATATACATTCCTTCCACCATTGAGATAGAGAGGCCAAAAGAGATGGATCACTGATCCACATCCTCTCAAACCTGAAGGGGGACCCACCAGAATAAGGATCTAAAGAAAAGATCAATTAGATTGGAAAATGATCCGATCCACTGAATCGAAGAATTGAAGATTCCACCAAGCCTGGGATCAAAGGCCAATCACTAAAAAGAAAGAATCTGTCTAAATTTTTGGCAATGCTAGTGAAACCTAGTCTTCTATTGGTCCAAGTATATTTGCCATTATTTGTCACTATTTCCCTTAGTTGATTGGAATCAACAAATTCCTGAAAGTCTTGTTGTATTCATTTCTTCACCATAGAACCTCCCATCTTCTCTAAGCTATTGAAGGTCACATTGAAATCCCCCCCAATAATAATCTTCTCATCCTTTACAGAACTAAGTTTCCTAGATAATTCATGCCATAGCTCCTTGTTAGCTTGTGTGGCAATGGGTCCATATACATTGATCACCTTCCAGGATTGATTATTCTTGAAATCTTGAAACCCTACCATCATCCAATTGTTGTTGGCTTCCACAATAGAACACTGAGCCTTTGAAGGGTTCTAGAGAAAGCCAATTCCACCTAAAGCCCCCATAGATTCAACAAAAACACCCTCCCACTACATCCAAAACTTTATCTTCCTCTCTTGCTCTACTTTACTCCATTTGGTTTCCTCTATCAACACTAAATTTGCCTTACTTGATTCAATTTGGTGCTTCAAAAGGTGCCATTTGCTAGGGGCATTTAAGCCCTTAGCATTCCAACTTAGGATCCTCATGGCTCCTCGGGAAGGGATAACTCTTCCCATTTCTAAGAATTGTTTGAAAAAGTTTGGTATGCCCTTTCACACAACTAGCCATTACCAATTTGGATTTGTTTGATTGGCGACCCCTTTGCTTGTTTGATATGATTTTGGGAGTTTTGAAAGAAGATTGAATTTGTTCCAATTCCCTTTCCACTAGTATTCCAACCTGAAACTCTTCAAAGCTATCATCCATGTCTAAATTTGAGTTTAGCTCGCCTCAGCTTCCACATTTACAATAGGGTCCTCTCGAGTCTGCCTCTCTCCTACCCCCAAAGCAGTCTTATCTATGTCTTTACCACCCAAGTTGCTCTCAATGGGCTGAAATTTCATTTCCTCACAATGGTCCCCCTGATTTGGCAATGGAAAATTTCTAATAAGCCTGGGACATCTAACCCATACAAATAATTCTTAGGGAGTCCAGTCTCCACTTGGACAAATTTTGCCTTCTCCAGAAAAATTTCCCTTGCACCTACTATTTGCACTGATGGCTCCATAATGATATGGGTGCCATCAGAATCCTCAAGAGGATTGGCACTAGGTATCTTTGGGTCTGCACCCACCACCTCCAGATTCCTAATTTCTTGAATATCCTTCTCTGGCCAGATTAGATCTATTAATTATTTCTCCATATCAGATAGTGGAACCTTAGATAGTCTTTCCTTTGCATGGCCAAGGAAGGATTGTTCAATTTTGTAAAGAGCATCTATAGAAACCTTGAAATTATAGTTGTCCGGGGTGTGGGAAAGTGACCTGAATTGCAGGCACAAATCAAGCTTATCCTCCCTATCAATCAATTGGGTTCAATTGCCAAAGTCTGATATCAATTCAATTTCTGATGGGATCTTTGCCTTGGAGGTTACACTCACATAGATCCTGAAATAAGTTCCCATCATCTGATCTTCCAAAGGATTGTCTAGATAGAGGAACTTACCAAGTTTGCTGCCAATACTTTTTAAAATCCCATCACCCCAGAACTCCGATGGTAGGTTATAAATGTAAAACCATACTAAAGTTTCAAGGACCACCTCTGTTCTAGGATTAAATCATGGTTTCCAGTCAAAGATATGCACTTGGGCCCCATCCATGAAAAGAGGGGTAGAGTTGAGAGCCTTCCTCTTGTCTTCCAAAGATGCAGAGGAGATATGATAAAAACCATGTGCAACCAGCTTAACCAATATACTCTCTCCCCATTTTTTCTAACACTAGTTACTGATTACCTCACGACACTTCCACTGAAATCCCCTCAATTTGATGAAAAGCCCAATTTTTTCCAAAAAATCTTTATTTTGCTTTAATACTTCATCTGCAATAGAAATTGACCAGGAGTTCAGGGAATCCTTAGCAATTTCCATTTTCTTACTAGGAGGGGGATTAGATCCATTGAAATTCGTATCTTTTCTATGATTAGATCGACCAATTGAAGGTCCTTCTTTGAAGCAATCTGATCTCCATTTGCACACCACATTTGCTTCCAAAATTGACATTTTCCTGAACCACCCATTCTTTCCTCTCTGAAAAAACCCTTGGCTTTCCATTCCTGCGAATTGGCAGGCCACTTGTTGGTGGGATGTTTGGGATGGAAATCTCTACATCGATCCCTACTTTGGGCCCAAGGAGGATCGTTAAGTTTCTGATTCCTTGCTGGCATTACCCATTCTGAAACCATGAATTTGTGGAGCTCCAAGATTTAATGAATGTCGACCATTCCCAACCTAGTATATAGAATCAATCCAATGTCCTTTTCTGAATACCCACTATAGCCTATATTGCCCCTCGAAATCCAAGGGAAGGTTTGGCTACCTCCTAACATCTTTCACGAAATCGTGACCCGAGTTTCCATATGCCTACCATCCGTTGTTGACTCTGTCCCTGATTGCCTCCATCAGAATTACTTGATCCATCTCATCAGTCCATGAAGTTGCCTTCCATTGAGCTCTCCTTTCTCCTTGAAGACAATCATAGATTGGTTTCGCCCATTCTAGATCTGTTCCCAAGCCCCCGAGTAGCTTGCGTTGCACCCACCATGAAATTTTTTGTCATCGCCTCCTACTCCCGCCATTTAAAATCTCAATTATTATTATTATTATTAATATTCATGTCAAAATAGTTATTTGATTGTATAGGATATGTAATAGAGATGCTAGTTTAATATTTTTGTTATATAGGATTGGAATCCAAACACATCTCTCATTCAAATCGAGGGAACGGTATCAAGGGAAAATAATGGCACATGCCATGAGCATAAAGATTTGCACATATTAAAAAACCGAAAAGTGTCAATAAAATCAACAATTTTTTTTTTAAAGACTAAAAAATGAAAAAAGTCACAAAAAATTCAGCAGTTTCTAATCGGTGTACACAACCTCTCTGTAATATAGTGTCATGTTCTTGAATCTCAATACATTTAGCATTAATATTGATGTTGATTGTACTTGAATGACCTTGACAATGTATTTTCGAATGTGATTTCTAACATTTCAAATCTTCAAGGAATTGAAGACATCACATTTGATATATTATTAATAAAAAATCATCACCTTTATTTAATGATCAAGTACTTAGTTAAAATTAACTATTGAAACTTTCTATAAATAGGGATGTGGAGTTGGACTGGAATCATCCACATAATGATTTTGAATGCAGTATTGAGTATTTTTGGTTTTGATAAGAGAATTTTGAGGTTAATAAAGATGACACCATCCTATTATTGGGGTACTGTAAATTCTCCTACCTTCGGTTATGTAGTCTTAAAGGAAAAGAGAGACTAATTCCATTTAAAATTAGGATGGGCAAAATTGGGAAGAATTTGATGGGTATAATAAGGCAGGAGAGAGCCTCTCAAAAAAGAGCTATGAAATATTAAAGCTATATTGCTCTCTTCAAATGTGTTAGTACCAATAGATGCTAATGGTATGAATTTTTGTATCACTAAAGCTACTTGTACACCTGAAAAAGAAATCCACAATAGAAGCCACTCTTATTGAAATTGTAACTATGGGGCTTTTGTGTAACATTGGGAGCTCTGTATTAAGCATCTTCTAAGGTCTTATGTGAATGTTGCAAAGGCCTATTTCATATCATTACTTGATTCCTCTACTACCTTATTCTATTATTTTTTGTGGTGATTTAGAAGTAGATCACTTGTAACCTTAGTGAATACTTTTAGTCTTATACTATTGAATCTCCATGGTATTCAAAGCAAGTGGAGCTGAAAGAAAAGGTGTCAATTGAGGACTATGGGGATTTTATGCAATATTGGAAAGGACTGTGGGCCTTTTTATGCAATATAGAAAGTTGAAGATTTATATTAAGCATCTTCCGAGGTCTTCTTAGGTTTATTCATTTGCATAATGACAAAGGAGTTGTTTTGTTCTTATTTTCTCAGTAAGGGTAACTATTTTACTGATGTGATGTTTATTGTAAATGATTGATCTTGATAGTTGATTGTACTTTTTTGAGGTGATTTTGATGTTTATTGTACATTACTAATCTTAAGTTTATCTTTTCAAGGCGATTGTCATCATTTCCAATTTCAAGGCTACAAAATTCACATTAAGATATATTTTTGATATGTAATAATCACCTTTAATTAATAATGGAGTAGTTTGTCAGCAACATAATCTTGCTATAAAGAGGATGAATCATGTACCCATAACATCTGTAGCAAATTGGTATCAATTATGTCAATTTATAATTCATCTATAACTTCAAGGATGAATCATGTACGATGTAACATTGCAATTCATTATTAATACAATTAATGGTTGTGCTATTGGTGTTATTTGTTATTCATTTGTAGTAAATAGTTATATTATATTTGTTTGTTGCAATTGTCATGTACTTTATTTGGAGAATTTATTTACTTACTTCTTTCAGAGGACTTTAAATATTAATGGATTTCACCAATGCAACTATGTATATTACTACATAACCCTACTTACAGATCCACATTATTCAATGATTCACCCAAACTCACTGTATTTTAATAAAGCATTTAATCTATTGGTGATCAAAGATCAATTTCTTATATTAACCATAGCATTACAATGAGTCAACAAGTCATAATTATTATATCCACCATAAATTCCACAAAATCTTTGCATTTAATTTAAGCATTTTAATCATCTACTTTAGAAGAAGGGAAAATTAGACACACATAACTCATCAACAAGATAATGCAGAGATAGAATTAAAAAACCTTGATTATTTATTTCATAAGATTTTGGAATACAACACTAGAGACTACTTGATAATCATTGAATTAGATTTCAAGATTCCTAATTCAAAATTTAAAAAATTGAAAATAAGAGAGAAGGAGAAAACAAAGAAATTAGAGTGCTTCCAACCCATCTTCCTAGATATTTTGGAGCATTGTGATATGGCCACTTTTTTGGGATGTAAAATCTGACATAAAAATTATTCTTCAATTTGTTTCTCTTCTTCAAGCATCCAATGTTCTTTATGCTAGCCTTTGATCTAGGAGATGGTGAGTCACTTAAAGGATTTGCAACTCTTGCACCCCTACTAGGTGTCTCCCTAGTTTTATTACCAACTACATTTTTTACTTCTGCCACAAATCTCTTGTACAATGAATCAACTTCTATAATCTTATCAATAATTGAATAGTAAGTGAAATCTTGGGGTTGTTTCCCTTAGGTGAGTTGAGTGATGGCTAATTGTATCGCCATTTCAAAACTTTTCCCACTCCTCCAAACTTTTTATTTGCTTATCTTTTCTCAAGATCTTTGGAATGGTGCAATGTTGGAGATCCTTGAAAGATTGAATCGTTTCTTATAATGATGCTTCCCTGCCTTCAATATATTGGATCTCCCTAATCATAGTGTTGTAATTATTTCATGTGGCCCCAATAATAGCAGGAGGTGAAGACAAATTATTTACTACCAAAAATAATTCTTTCAAAATTGCAGCCCTAGGTTGCCATGTGGCTCTGAGTGGTTAAAGTAATAATACAAGGTCCTTAATTTGCTTGTGGACCTAAAAATGTGTTGGTATGAGGTGTGGACCTCATCTAAATTGTTCAAAATTTGCTTCAACAAAATAAAAATTATGCCTTGCATGATGTCCAAGTGACCTTATTTGGTCTCCTCTTTTGCCGAGAACAACATTCTCTCCTTTTTGATTGTATCCTTTTTTATTACATTCTCATATTTTAATTTCTCTATTTCAAAAAGACAAGTTTGGGGAGCATCATCCAATTTCCTGATTTCTACATGCTCCTATTGCTCATGAGGGGGAGGTGGTTGTTGTTCAATCATGGCAGCAGAAGATGATGTTTTTGATTCCTTTTCTACCAAGCCTTTCTTCGATATGATGTTTTTCATATACAGTTGATTGAAGGTGACATTGAGGGCAATATGTTGTTTCTTTAATATTTCATGTCTCTTTTCTTCCTCCTTAGCTGCTGCTTGTGAAAAAAGTGATGAATGGGCCGTAATTTTTGCTACCTCAATAGCAGATGCATCCCTTAATGTTCTCACAATTGCATCCCCAACCTTTTCTTCTACCACATATAGTAATTTTTACTTCTTAGTCCTTGGGGACTTTGACCACTGTGCCAATGCCTTAATGGTGGGATGAAACCCATTTTCTTGGTTGCCAAATTCTTTAGCATAGTCTGGGTCTTTCTACTTTATGACTTGGTCTAGGGAATTTTTTTCTCTAAATTCCACCCAGGACTAGTAGCATACCACTTCCCTTTACCATCTTTCAGACCTCATCAGGAGAGATATCTATATTGTCTCTATCAAAACTGGTCATTTCTTCTTCAAATAAATCTTTCAATTTTATTTGCAGGCAAGCACTCTTGAATTCAGGAGTTTTGATAAACTCATCATCTGACAAAAATTGAGTTCCGGCTATCATCCTCCCATCTGTTGTTTCTTCTACCATAATTATATTTACGATGATAGTCCTATCAACATCGAGGGATTCATCAACAAAATCAACATCCTAGAATTCATCATGAGGAGGGGGAGGAGGAGGCGAATCCATTTCTTCATTGTCATCTTGATTCTCCACATTGTCCACAATGTCAAGTGGAGTTACATTAGCCTTTTCAAAATGTTTCTTTTGTTTGGGAGGGTCCTGAGTTTCTTGTGGCTCTTGTTTGGAAGGGGCTTGAGTTTCTTGTTGAGGTGGGGTTGGTATAGTGATGTGATGGGTATGGGATAGACTAGCCTAGTCTATGCTCCTTGATCCTCTCCTTGGATCACCAGGTGTTCCAACCACACCCTAGGGTCTCTAGGACTTCCCTTGCTTGTGGAATCCCCTGACCTTGCACAATCCACCCACCAAAAACCTGTGATACTTCTCCTAAGGTCACACCTACTCATAAGCTTCAAAAACCCTCACATAAGCTAATAAGGGTTTAGCTCCTCCTACACCTTCTTAGGTCCTATCAAGGATAGAATAGGTCTTTGACATAGTTTTCCATCCATTCATGTTCCCCCAAGAGGTTTTGACTTTCCTATTTGTTACCGATCTCACTATTTTGCTTCTTTCCTACAAAATAGGGCTACAAGGAATGTGCCCAATTAGGCCTCCATTCCGGACTTTTAGGGCTCCCTCTTGCAAACGATGCTCAAACTTGTGGAACTTCCCAAAGGGAATACTATTCATTTAGTAAAGGCTCAAATATTTTCCTGGTTTTGAGCCTCCAAGTGTCCGTACACTGCCCTAGGTGAATTTAGGGGTTTTTGAGGGTTTTTATGAGGGTTTTTAGGCCTGCCAGGGTCACAGTGATGGTTTGTTGTCTTCACCAAATTATATAGATTGGTGGAAGCTCCTCCTTCTCACAAATGGTTCTCCACACACCCCTCTACAACTCCTCCAGAGGGTGCCTCCTTCCTTGTCCTTCCTTGCTCTCATGGACCTCTGCAACCTCAACCCTTCCTAGCCAGGCACAGTCCAGTCTCGCCTAGGAGTGGGTCTTTGAAAGGATTTCCTGCATCTTCAAGAGCCTTTCTTCCTTTGAGGTACTATATAGGGTCTACACTCCTATTCCCCATGGTTTCATGGTGTTTCCATAATGGGGATAGGAGTTGTCAACCCATTTAGACAAAACAATCCAAAACTGGACAGTGAAAGAGTAACTCACAAAATATTTACAAATCACACAAAACCTGCACAATAAACCTAACCTAAATTCTCAAAATGAAATTATAAACATAATACAAGACTCTCAACACTTTTTAGTTTGCAAAACAATCCATTGTCAATCTTTTAATGCTCCATTTGTGCCGACTGGCAATAAAAACACAGTCACAGTCAAAGGTCTTTTTCCTTGGGCCGTACAATCTGACATCCAACCCCTTATTTTAGGGTTTGCAACAATATATAATGTCTTTTCCTTGGTTTGTGTGCCAAGGTTAGGGTTATCCATGCCAAGCTAAGGTTATTACCTATTAGGTGGAAAAGTTGATGCAACTTTTTGCAACGTTTGAGCAACTTTTGCAATGTTGCTTTTCTTGAATTTTAGGCCTACATTGGGCTATCCTATGGACACAACCATACTAATAGGGCCCCAAACTCATCAATGGCACACATACCCTCTATTCCACAAGAAAACTCAACCTAGACTTGTGAACCTAGGACCTAAACAAGACCAATGAGCTCTTGGCTCTTATTACATTTACATGGCTTCTTAAAGAAACAAAATCCCAACAAAAATCAAATGGAGGAAGACCTTAGAAAGGGTACTCCTGCACCATACTCCCCCTCTGCATAGAATTAAGGAACTAGTGGAGAAATGAGAGCCGGGTCAATACCAAGTTTCTTGAACCTGCCCTCTTCAACCCAAGTGGCTTCAGACTTAGGTTGACCTAACCACTTCACCAAGTGTTCCATGTAGACCTTGTGTCTAGTAGAATTCTTCACCCTTGACTCCAAGATCTCCTCTGCTATGGGCTGGTTCACTTGAGGTAAGGTATTCATATCCAAGTCCTACAGTACCTTGGCTTGATTTTCAGTTTGCCCTGCTATTTCACCTTTATATAATATCAGATCAGCAACATTGAAGACTGGTGATATAGCCAAATCTGAAGGAATATCTACCTTGTAGGCATTTTCACCATATTTGGATAGAATTATACAAGGTCCTACCCTCTTCATTTGTAGCTTAGTAGGCTTGCCGCTTTGCATTGTAGCTTTACTTAGATGGACCATCACATAGTCACCCACTTTGAACTAAACCTCTCTCCTTTTTTCATCCACTTTAGCTTTCAGTTTTTGAGTAGACTCTAGGATGGCTCTCTTGACCTGTTCTTGGACTTCCTTGATGGTTTGAGTGAAGTCCTCTGCTTGCCCACTCTTCATCTCCATGGAACCAATTTCTCTTAGTTCACACACCCCTCTTGGATGTCTGCCATAGACAACCTCAAAAGGACTCCTTCCAGTGGTCCTATTTACACTATCATTCTAGGCATACTCAGCTTGTGGAATAACTAGATCCCAAGTCTGCCCATACTCCTTGGTTAGACACCTCAACAAGTTGCCTAACACCCTGTTAACAACTTCAGTTTGACCATTAGTTTGTGGATGGTAAGCTGAGCTGAATGATAAATTAGTCCCTAGTCTTCTCCATAAGGTTTGCCAAAAATGGCCCATGAACTTGCTATCCCTATCTGAAACAATACTTAATGGGAGTCCATGAATCCTTACAATCTCCTTAAAGAAGAGATGTGCAATATAACTAGCATCATGAGTAGTTCTACATGGAATAAAATGGCTCATCTTAGAAAATCTGTCTACCACCACATAGATGCTATCCATACCTATCTTTGTCTTGGGGAGTCCTACCACAAAGTCCATGCTCACACACTCCCAAGGCCTATTTGGGACCGGTAATGGCTGATAGAGGCTTGCATTACTTGATCCTCATTTTTCCCTTTGACACACACCACATTGCTCCACATACTTTCTCGCATCCCTTGGCAACCTAGACCAATAGTAGTACCTCTATACTAGATCCAAAGTTTTATTGATTCCAAAGTGTCCACTTAGACTTCCATTGTGTTTCTCTTGTATGAAATTTTCTCTCATGGATCCTCTAGGCACACATAACTAATTGCCTTTGAACAAGAGACCATTTTGAAGAGTGTAATCTGCATACTCACCAATTGAAAATGATTCTCAAACTTTTTGCAGACCTTGTAGGCTGATGAGAAGTCCTCGTCTTCTTCATAGAGATCCTTGAAACCTTCTATCCCTATGCTCTATAATTGTAATTCTTGGACAGCCAACAACTTCCGGCTTAAAGCATCTGCCACCTTGTTAAGCTACCCCTTTTTATGCTTGATGGTAAAGGTAAAGAATTGGAGGTACTCCATCCACTTCAAATTTCTATTGCTAAGCTTCTCTTGAGTGTTGATGTAACTCAAAGCCTGGTTATCAGTGAACACCACAAATTCCTTTGGGAGTAGGTAATGCCTCCACTTCTTGAGAGACTGAACTAGTGCATACAACTCTAGATCATATGCTGAATACCTCTTCTTTGCCTCATTAAGCTTCTCACTGAAAAATGCCACAGGCCTTCCCTCTTGACTCAATACACCCCCTACTACAATTCCACTTGCATCACATTCCAATGTGAATAGCTTGTCAAAAGTAGGTAAGAGTAGGATGGGTTTTGTGGCTACTTCTTGCTTCAATAATTGGAATGCTTCATCAACTTGTTTAGTCCATTTGAACTTAGTTTTAAGGCCTCCTTTTATGGTGTCAGTTTTAAGGCCTCCTTTTATGGTGTCAAGTAATGGTGCACATATGCCACTGAAGTTCCTCACGAACTTTCTATAGAATTGGGCTAAACCATGGAAACTCCTAACTTCAGTCCTTGTTTTAGGGGCAGGCCAATTCAAGATTGCCTCCACTTTGCTTGGATCCATCTTCAAGGTTCCTTTAGACACCACAAACCCCAAGTAGACTAACTCTTGCTTCAAAAAGTCACACTTCTCTAAGTTGATTGCCAACTTCTCTTCATGCAACCTCTTTAGGACTAACCTCAAATGTTCTAAGTGCTCCTCTTTGGTTCTGCTATAGATGAGTATGTCATCTAAGTACACCACCACAAATTTGCTTGTGAAGTCCTTCAACACCTCATTCGTCAACCTCATGAAGGTGCTTGGGGCATTAGTAAGTCCAAATGGCATCACAAGCCATTCATACAACCCTTTTGTGGTCTTAAAAGTGGTTTTCCACTCATCACCCTCCTTAAACCTTATGTGATGATAACCACTTTTAAGGTCCAACTTAGTAAAATACATGACACCTCCTAAATAGTCCATCAAATCCTCTATTCTAGGAATAGGAAATCTGTACCTTATGGTGATCCTATTGATTGCCCTTGAATCAGTACAAAGTCTCCACTTGCCTCCCTTCTTTGTTGCTAGTACTACCGGGACTGCACATGGGCTGATGCTCTTCTTGATCAGTCCTTGATCCAACAACTCCTGTACTTGCCTTGCCACCTCCTTGTTTTGATTAGGTGTGAGCTTATATGTTGCTTTATTTGGCAGGGATGCACCGGGGACAAAGTCTATTTGATGGCTTATAGACCTTCTTGGTGGAAGTGTTGTAGGTGATCCATCACTCACTATGTCCTTATACATTTGTTTTAGCTCCTTAGGTACCTCTGTCTGCAACTTATCTTCCTCCTCCTTTGGCTTCACAAAGATGGCACATCCCACTGTCTCCTCTTTGTGTAGCAGGTGTTCTTGAGGTTCCCTCATCATTCTCTGTCAGAGACTGAATCTTATAGGTTCTGTTGTCCTTCTTGAAGGAAATGGAGTTCTCCTTTCCATCATAGATCATCTTCCTATCAAATTGCTAGGGTCTACCTAGTAGCAAATGACAAGCATCCATGGGTAACACATCACAAAGGATCTTATCCTTGTATCCTCCAATAGAGAACTCTACCCAAGTCTGTTCATTGACAAGCACACTTTGTCCTTGATTCAACCATGTCACCTTGTAAGGGCTAGTGTGGGGTATCTTTGTGAGTTTCAACTTCTTGTCTGCCTCATCTGATATGATGTTATCAGTTGACCCTGAATCAACTATCACCTTGCAAACCTTACCAAGGATTTTGCATCTCACCCTAAACAATTATCTCCTATGCTTAGGTTCATCCTTAACCGGTTGTCTTACCAAGACTCTATTGAACATCAATTTTTCTCCAATCTCTAATTCAATATAGTCCACCTTAGGTGTTTTTCTGCTTGACGTGTCTTCATGGGCATAAGCAACCCTCTTACCACTGTTTGATGAGGTGGGCTTGTCAGGGCATCTATAGGCCGGGTGTCCCAATTGACCACAATTGTAGCATTTCATGGTTGCAAAGTAGGAATTACCCCTACCGGTACCTCTACTCCTATTTGGGCCCCCTTGTGCACCTCTTCCTCGAGAATGGCCTCCTCTAAGAGTGGTTTCACTGTTATGCTCAGTCAACTTGGACTCTCCTTGATTCCTTTCCTCACTTGCCTTGCTTTGGTAACCACCTCGGTGATTCATTTGATCTCTACCTCTGCCTCTACCCCTGTTGTTGGAGTCTCCCTTCCTTTTTTTCCTCTCTTCCACCTTAGCAGCAAGCTGATGACACTTTTGGACAGTGGTAGGAGTTCATAGGCTTATCTCCTCCTGGATGTTCCACTTTAGGCCACTTAGATACGTAGCCACCTTGATGGATTCCTCTTCTTGGACTTTGGATCTAAGACAAAGCTTTTGAAACTCCTCTATGTAGGAGGTCACATCAAGATCTTTCTGCTTCAATCCCTATCTCTTCTTACAAAGTTGGACTTCATAAACCTCTGGCAAGTAGTTCTCCTTGATCTTACTCATCATGGCCTTCCAGTTTGCAATAGGTAGCTTTCCCATGCTAACTCTCTCCTCTTGCAAGTACTTCCACCATGTCAAGGCTACTCCCCTTAGTCTTGATTTGTCAACCTTAACCTTTTGAGCTTTTGTCACACCTTCACACTCAAAGTGGTTCTCCATACCCTCAATCCATTCCATGACGGTGTCAATGTCCATCCTTTCACTGAAATGTGGCAATCCTTCAAAAGATTTTGTATTCAAAGCCTTAATGGCCTTTACAAAAGGTTCTTCACTGATTAAGGGGTCTGGTTTAGGTATGATGTCATCTAGATCAATAGCTTTCTTGCCTCTGTCACTAGTGTTTGCACCCCAGAGTTCTTGTGCTCTCTGATCAACCACTTCTTGCAGCTTGTTCCTTATCTCACTCATAGCATCTTCAAAGAGTCTATTTTTATCCTTTTGTTCTTCTACCTCCCTAGCTAGATCTGCATTAGTGACCATTATGTTCTCCCCTACCGATTCACCAGAATATAGAGACATGCACGGTCCACCAAATCTTTAACTTGCTATGATACCAATCTGATGGGATGGGTATGGGATAGACTAGCCTAGTCTATGCTCCTTGATCCTCTCCTTGGATCACCAGGTGTTCCAACCACACCCTAGGGTCTCTAGGACCTCCCTTTCTTGTGGAATCCCCTGACCTTGCACAATCCACCCACCAACAACCTGTGATACTTCTCCTAAGGTCACACCTACTCACAAGCTTCAAAAACCCTCACATAGGCTAATAAGGGTTTAGCTCCTCCTACACCTTCTTAGGTCCTAGAAAGGATAGGATAGGTCTTTGACATAGTTTTCCATCCATTCATGTTCCCACAAGAGGTTTTGACCTTCGTATTTGTTACCTATCTCACTATTTTGCTTCTTTCCTACAAAATAGGCCTATAAGGAATGTGCCCAATTAGGCCTCCATTCTGGACTTTTAGGGCTCCCTCTTGCAAACGATGCTAAAACTTGTGGAAATTCCCAAAGGGACCACTATTCATTTAGCAAAGGCTCAAATATTTTCCTGGTTTTGGGCCTCCAAGTGTCCGTACACTGCCCTAGGTGAATTTAGGGATTTTTGAGGGTTTTTATGAGGGTTTTTAGGCCTGCCAGGGTCACAGTGATGGTTTTCTATCTTCACCACCTTATCTAGATTGGTGGAAGCTCCTCCTTCTAACCAATGGTGCTCCACACATCCCTCTACAACTCCTCTAGAGGGTTCCTCCTTCCTTTTCCTTCCTTTCTCTCACGGACCTCTGCAACCTCAACCCTTCCTAGCTGGGCACAATCCAGTCTCGCCTAGGAGTGGGTCTTTGAAAGGCTTTCTTGCATCTTCAAGGGCCCTGCTTCCTCTAAGGTACTGTACAAGGTCTGAACTCCTATTCCCCATGGTTTCATGGTTTTTCCACAATGGGGATAGGAGTTGTCAACCCATTTACACAAAACAGTCCAAAACTAGACAGTGAAAGAGTAACTCACAAAATATTTACAAAACACACAAAACCTGCACAATAAACCTAACCTAAATGCTCAAAATGAAATTATAAACACAATACAAGACTCTCAACACCATTTACTCTACAAAACAATCCATTTCCAATCTTTTAATGCTCCATTTGTGCCAACTGGCAATAAAAACACAGTCACAGTCAAAGGTCTTTTTCCTTGGGCCGTACAATCTGACATCCAACCCCTCATTTTAGGGTTTGCAACATTATATAATGTCTTTTCCTCTATTTTTTTTTCAAGGTTAGGGTTCTCCACACCAAGCTAAGGTTATTACCTATTAGGTGGAAAAGTTGCATGACAACTTTGCAAAGTTGTCATGCAACTTTTTGCAACGTTTGAGCAACTTTTGCAATGTTGCTTTTCTTGACTTTTAGGCCTACATTGGGCTATCCTATGGACAAAACCATACTAATAGGACCCCAAAGTCATCAATGGCACACATACCCTCTACTCCACAAGAAAACTCAACCTAGACTTGTGAACCTAGGACCTAAACTAGGACCTAAACAAGACCAATGAGCTCTTGGCTCTTATTACATTTACATGGCTTCTTAAAGAAATAAAATTCCAACAAAAATCAAATGGAGGAAGACCTTAGAAAGGGTGCTCCTGCACCATATAGCCTATGGCTCCTGACCTATGATTTTTTTACCCTTCCAATCATAAGTTGCAACCCTTGGGGGCTGATACATAGACCTTTCTTCCTTTGCTCAGCTAGATGGCTCACTGTGTTCCTCACATAAAATCTTTTCAAAAAATTGCAACTTAAGTTGCATTGTCATGGCCTCATTTTTTATATTAGCACAAAATTCCCTAAATCTAGGGTCCCTTTGTCTCCTTTCCTTCTCGAGCTTCTCCAAAATTCTCCACTTCTTTCTATTAATTAAAGCCTCTTGGGGAGTGCAATTTTTTATTAGGTCCTTGATGCAGTCATGGTTAGGAGGATCCTCAAAGAGAACAATCTAAACTCTGCAGCAAATGAAATACAACACAAACAACATAGTGCGATGGAGGCAATGCAAAACCAAATTTATTATATCATAGAAATTGATTACAAACTCTCGACAACATTCGGGCTCACAGATTCGGCTCATAGGCCTGAGTACAAAACATGTGTGTTATGCGACATTCAACTCAAGCATGCAAGCCAACTCTGGAACTCCTAATCTTCAGATCTATCTTCTATGTTCTAAACTATGATTTCTAAATGCTTAATTACTCTAATTTATATGATCAAGAATGATTTCCATCGGCCCAATATGAAACAAATGCCGATGAACAAGATGAAATGTGTAAAACAATAAGGTCAACCTCTGCAAAAGAGATTCTTCTAGAAATTCCAAAGAATGAAGTGCAGACCCAAGGGAAGGTTAGACACACGCCAAGGAATGTTGGAAACAATGAACTGAAGCTCTACAAGCTACGGAAGAGATCCACAAGATTCGCCAATAGCAAATAGGTCCAAGCAGTTACAATGTTCCAAGCTAGGAAATTGTCTTAGATTCCAGAAGTGATAAATTGCTGGAAAAAGATCCAAATGTCTCATGGACCAAGGATAAGATTGATGAACATGTCCACAAACCAAATCCAAATCCGCAACATCCAATGAGCAAACAAAAAAAATGCTGAAAGAAATACTGAAACTGCAAAATAGGAAACAAACTGAAAGGAAAATCTTTTTGGTTGATGCAAGATTGCCAAGAACTAGGGATTCTCTTGCATCAAACATCTGGGATTGACTGAAAAGTGACTCTCTCACTTTGTTGGGGCTAAAAGAAAACCAAGACAGTCTACCTCAGCCTGAAAAATCCATAATGAATCTTCAACTGGTCTGTCTCTCCACTTCACAAGATACTCTTTGTACTTCTTGCTGTGAGTGCTACGCTAGATTTTGCTATCCAAAATCTCCTCAATATGGTCCAGTACCTTCTGGGGTATTTGATTCTCCAAGTTTGTTGCATTATCTTCATTGAATTATGCCTCATGATACTGATACAAGTCTACAATGTTGAATACAGGCGAAATACCCAAACTATCTGGTAACTCCACTTCATATGCATTTTCGAAACTAAATTTCCTCAAGATCTTGCAAGGTCCAAACTTCTTCATCTTCTCCTTATTATAGGTACCAACTAGGAATCTTTCTTTTCTTAGATACACCATCACTTCATCTCCAAATTCAAATTCCTTGTGTCTCCTCTTTTCATCTTCTTTATCCTTATATCTACTGTTCATAACCTCTGAATGTTGTTTGACCTGATTATGTATAATCTTCATATGCTCTGCAAATTCTTCTGCTTCTGCACTCCACTTGTCCTTATTACTGATGTCTCTCGGTTCTGATATGCCTCTAGGGTGTACTCCGGTAACAACCTCAAATGGTGTTCTTCCGGTAGTCCTGTTCACTGAATTATTGTAGGTGGACTCTACTTATGTAAGAATGAAATCCCAACTTCCGGCTTTGTCTCCAACTAAGCATCTCAATAAGTTTCCGAAACTCTTGTTTACTACTTCAATCTATCCACCAGTCTGTAGGGAAAAGTAGAACTAAATTTCAAATTTGTCTTCATCTTCTTCCAAATTGTTCTCCAATAGTATCCAACAAACTTAGTTCTCTATTTGAAACTATTCTCTTACACAATCCATGTAACCTTTACTTCATCTGTTGTCTTCTTACAAGGTATGAAATGTGCCATCTTTGGGAATCTATCAACCACCACAAATATAGAATCATTTCCTCTCTGTGTTTTAGGTAATCCAAGTATGAAACCATGCTTATGTCTTCCCAAGGTCTCTCTGGAACTTTCAAAGGCTTATACAATCCAACATTCTAACTACCACCTTTCGCTAGTTGACAAATCCTACAGTTCTAAACAAATTTCGTAACATCCTTATGAATCTGAGGCCAAAAGTAATTCTCAGTTACCAACGATGTTGTCTTGTATACTCCAAAGTATTTGACTAATCCTCCACTATGCTTCTCCTTTATTAGATTTTCTCTTATAGAGCTTTGGGGTATACACAATTGATTTCCTTTGAACAACATCTCATCTTGAATGAAATAATCCAACCACTTACTCGTATCCACTGTAAAAGTTTCAATGCAAGCTCTCCAAGGTTTCAGAAAATCCAGGTCATCCTCATACAATTTCTTTAGTTCCTCAAAATCTAATACTTCTATTCTCATCTCTATCATCAGATTCCTCCTTCTGCTCATGGCATCAACAACTTTATTTGACTTTACACTTCTAAGCTTCAAAACAAAAGTGTAACTTTGCAAGTACTCTACCCATCTCATGTGTCTTTGATGGAACTTACCTTGACTGTTCAAATATTGCAAATCTTGATGATCCGTATACAACACAAACTCCTTAGTCAGAAAATGTCTCCACTTCTTCAATGCTTGAATTATTGCATAAAACTCCTGATCATATATTGAATACATCCTCCTTGCATCATTCAATTTCTCACTGAAATAAGCTACCAATCTTCCCTCTTGACTCAACATTGTTGTAATTGCATTCCCACTTGCATAACAATCCACTTGAAATACTTTATCAAAATACAGTAAAGCCAACATAGGCTGCTCTGTCACCTTTTGCTTCAACAATTCAAAGATCCTATTTTCGTTGGTTGTCCACTTGAAAACCTTTCTATCTCCTCTCATTGCTACTACCATTGGGATACAAATTGAATTGAAATTTCTGATGAACTTCCTATAGAAATTAGCCAATCCATGAAATGATCTTACCTCTCAACACTCTTCGGTGTAGGCCAATCAAAAATTGCTCTTACTTTCTCAAGATCCATCTTCAATCCATCCGTAGATATCACAAAGCTCAAATAAACTAACTCTTCCTTCATGAAACTACACTTCTTAATGTTTATCAACAACTTCTCTTCTCTCAACCTCTGCAAAACTTGTCTCAAATGCAACATATGCTCCTCCTTTGTCTTACTAAAAATCAAGATGTCATCCAAATACACAATAACAAACTTACCCAAAAATTTCTTCAATATCTCATTCATCAATCTCATGAAAGTACTCAGTGCATTAGTCAATCCAAAAGTCATCACTAACCATTCATACAATCCTTCATTTGTCTTGAATATTGTCTTCCACTCATTTCCTTCTCTCATTCTAATCTGATGGTATCCGCTCTTCAATTCTATCTTTGTATAATATCTGGCTCCACTCAAACAATCCATTATGTCATCTATCCTAGGAAAAGGGATACAATATTTTACGGTGATCTTGTTTATTGCTCTAGAGTCAATACACATCCTCTATTCTCCATTCTTCTTAGGTGCTAATATTGTTGGAGTTGCACAAGGACTCAAACTCTCTCTAATCAAACATTTCCTCAACAAATCTTGCACTTGTCTATTCAACTCCTTATTCTCTACTAGTGTCATCCGATGTGCTACTTTATAAAGCAAACTAGCTCCAGGAATCAGGTCCATGCAATGGCTGATACTTCTCACATGGGGTAATAGGCACATTATCTAAAATGACGTCTCTATACTCTATCAGCAACTCTTTTATATCCTCTGGATCTTCTTCTTCATGCTCTAGATTATCATTCTTTTTAGGAACTAAGACAAAACACACATTCTCATGTCTCATTCCATTCAAGAATTTCCTTCCATCAACCAATTTTTTTTTAGCATTAGTACAACCTTCACTCTTCAAAGTCTCCTCCAAAGGAAATAAGATCTGTTTCTCCCCATTAGCCACAATATTGTATATATTCCTTCTTCCATCATGCATTGCTTGTCTATCATACTGTTAAGGTCTACCCAACAAGGTATGACATATATCCATAGGCATACTATCACATAAAATTTCATCATGATAAGCTCCAATCTTCAATTTTACCAAACATTGTTCACTTACTAATACCTTATGCTCATCTTGAATCCTTTCTATTTGATAGGGCTTAGGGTGTTTCAGTCTCTCCAAATTCAACTTTGTCACCATTTCTTTCGAAACAAGGTTATCAGTACTACCACTGTCAATTATAACTTTATAACACTTAGTAGCTACTTTACATCTTGTCTTGAACAAATTCTTCCTCAGCAAGGGCTCTTGCTCTCCTTTGGTATGGTATAATGCTCTCCTTGTTGGTATTATGGATATGTTGCATTGGTTTTGTCATTGATGTCAACACTTATCAACACTTATCCTTCTGGAGATCTTTGGTTATGTTCACCGACAAGTTCAGTGACTTATGCACAGTCACCAGTATTTGGTTCATAGACAGGTTATATTATTCACCGGCACTGAGGATGACTTGTTATCATCTGGAGATCACTTGGTTATGTCAAAGATATGGTTTGGACACTTGGTTTTGGTGATTTGGTTATTGGTATAATCGGGCTGACATATTTGTTGTTACCGGTAAATTGGTCTAGGTTATGGACCGACATGTGTTATCTATTCTAGATCAACACGACACGTTATGGAGATGGTTTATTCAATCGGTATTGATGTTGAGCCGACATGATGCATCACATCTTGACTTACTTGTAATTGATTTTATTGTAATATTCTTAAGGAGATGACCTAGACATTGGTCTTAGGTGTTGGTATATATGTAAGATCTCATTTGTGAGATAATGTAATAGGTTGAAGGAAGATAACGGTATATGGTTATGGTATTGTAACATGGTATATGTGAATATTGAAGATCATATGAGCAGACCATAGAGAAGGTTCAAGAAAAGGTTTGAAGGAGATAATTAGAGCTTAAACGGTACTGAATCCAACATTGGAGATGCTACTTTGAGCAGTACATTATCATTGGATTTAATCATCCAATTGTAGTCAGTGTGACTCCCTTCTTGTGATTGAGCAGTGAGCTCTAGGCAACTGGCCTTTCTGCATGTGCAGACCCCATTTGTACACACATACTATCTACAGTTGTATCATTTGATTGTGGTTAAGGTTTCCCACCGTGTTTTTTCCCCTTACAGGGTTTCTACATACAAATATTTGTGTTATGTGTTGTGGATGTTGTTTCTCTTTCTGTTTCATGCATTAAGCTTCACTGGTATTAATATTAACTATTAATCTGTTAACCGACATTAAGTTTGGTTTTCCGGTATTAAGTATCAAGTTTGCTAAGTTATAGTTGGGTTGAAATTATTAGACAACTTATTCACCCCCCCCTCTCTTAGTTTCCTCTGGGTCCTAACACTCCTCATCATCAACAACTCTCCATCCTCTGGTTTGTTACCTGATTCGACAGGTTCTTCTTCTTCCAAGGTTGCTCTTCCATGGTTCTTTGTCTTCTTGCATTCAAAAGCACAATGTCTTTCTACTCTACATTTAAAGAAGGTTCCTCTAAACACACTCTTTTCTTGTCTTTTGTCTTCCTTTCCATAATCCTCATTCCAGTAACCTTCATTTTCTTTCTTCTAGTAATTTTTTTTATCATCTCTCCGGTATGAACTACAATCTTGGCTAACTTCCTTGTCTTTATTCTGGTCTGTACAGGATCCTCAACTTCTGGTATATGATCTTCCTCCTTGAAATCTTCCACCTCTACCTCGTTGCTTTTGCTCATGTCTTTTATTCAACTTCTCTTATGCCTTCAAGGCATATTGATAAGCTTCTTCAACACTCTACAACTTGATCAAACTGATTGCATCTTGTATTGACATCCGCAATCCATTAAAATATCGAGCAACTTGTTCAATCTCATCATCGGTGTGTTTCGATCTGATGTTCAACTTGTAGAATGCTTCGGTATACTCCTTCACACTAGATTCATTCTGCTTCAAATTCTGCAACTTTCAAAATAAATTCACTTAACAGTCGACAGGCAAGAACTTTGATTTCAACTTATTAACCATTTGCTCCCACAATTTGATCTTTTCTTTACCTCTTCTCTATCGGTCTACCTGCAAATGTTCCAACCAAAGAGACACATAACCTGTCAACCTTGTACATGCATATTTCACCTTTCGGTCTTCTGCGGTGTTCTCAAAATCAAAATACTTTTTCATCTCCACGATCCAATCCATCAATTCATCTGAATTCAATTTGCCATCATAATTTGGTGGGGTAACATGTGGTTTAGTATTTTCTTTACTCAAACCCCTCAAGAACCTTTCTTCTTCTAAATCTATTGCTGGTTGATTTGCTACTACTTCTCCTACCTCAAATTCTTCTTCATCATCACTCACATCTTCAACATGTTGACCTCATCTTTGGGTTGTTTCAATATATTCTAATCGATCTACAATTCCTCTTAACATTTCCATCACAAGAGGGTTTGCATTCCCACATGCTCCACCCCACAATAAAAAAATGTACAGGATTTTGCAATCTTTGGAATGAAATCTTGCTCTTATACCACTTGGTGTAGTCACAATTAGGAGGGTCCTCAAAGAGAACAATCTGAACTTTACAACACATGAAACACAACACAAACAACACAGTACAATGGAGGCAATGTAAAATCAAATTTATTATATCATAGAAATTGATTGCAAACTCCCAGTAACATCCGAGCTCACAGATACGACTCACATGCCTAAATAGAAAACATGTGTGTTATGCAACATTCGGCTCAAGCAAGAATGCGAGCTAACTCTGAAACTCCTAATCTTTGGATCTATCTTCTATGTTCTAAAAGCTAATTTCTAAATGCTTAATTACATTGATTTAAATGATCAATAATGATTTGTGTCAACCCAAGATGAAACAAATGCTGATGAACAAGATGAAACGTGTAAAACAACAAGGTCGGCCTCCACCATAGAGATTCCTTCGTAAATTTCAAAGAATGAAGTGCGAACCCAAGGGAAGGTTGGCCAAATGCCAAGAAACTTTGGAAACAACGAATTGAAGCTCTGCAAGCTACATAAGAGATCCACAAGATTCACCAATAGCAAGTAGGTCCAAGCGGTTCCGGTGTTCCAAGATAGGAAACTATCTCAGATTTTAGAAGTGATAACTTGATGGAAAGAGATCCAAACATCTTGCAAACCAATGATAAGATCGATGAACATATCCACAAACCAAATCTAGCTTTGCAACATCTGATGAGAAAATATAAAGAAATGCTAAAAGAAATATTGAAACTGCAAAACAAGAAATAAACTGAAAGGAAAATATTTTTGGTTGATGCAAGATTGCTAATAACCACAAATGCTCTTGCGTCAGTCCTCATGTTCATAGTGCTCATGAGGCACCTCCTTTCTCTTTATTCTTTTCACCCTAAAATCATTTGCATACCCCTCAAGGTCATATTCTCTAACTCTTCCATTCTGCACGGGATAGTTATCCCTCAAAAATTCTTGAACTTTCTCAATGGCATCACAACCAACTACAAAAGCACTACACAAGGTATACCTTGGGAGGTGAGTTACTTTCCTTTCTGGTTCCACCCATTTCTCTCCATCCACATTAATTTCCAAATGAATTCAATGAATGTCAATCTTGATGGTGCAAAAATTGGCAACTTGTGGGGTGGTTGAGGACACCCATATACTCTTATTACTATACAATCTGAATATAAAAAGAAGTCACCAAAATTGTGAGAAAAGGCCTCCTTAGGAAATTGCCCTTCCTTTGGTCTCATATCTTTGGCTCTTAAAGCCTTTATAATTATATTAGGTATTCTTAGGCATTAGTGACCACACCATTTTAAAACCTTTATGACAAAGTGGTAAAAAAATGCAACATAGTCTGACCACTTGGACCTTTTATCCCAAATCTAGGCCCATCTCTGCACTGGCCACCTATCACTCTCTTTAGGATCAAATACATTGATTTTAAGGTTGGGGCTCCACTCTATCCTGTTTTGGAAGGGGATCAAATGGCATGGAGGGGAATAGTGCTTGAGTACCATTGTTGATTGATTGCCCTTCACCCTCATTAGACCCTCATGAAGTTGGTCTTGAACATATGTGACAATATCATATAATTCAATTGAGCGAGGATGTTGGATCCTCATGGCCATAAACATCATGCCTATAGGCATCTTTGTTCTCTATACATTAATTCCCAGTACCTGACACAATACATAATATGTCTTTACAATATAATGCTCAAATGAAACCAACATATGTGGCAATATCATATAATTCAATTGAGTGAGGATGTTGGATCCTCATGGCCATAAACATCATGCCTATAGGCATCTTTGTTCTCTATACATTAATCCCCAGTACTTGACACAATACATAATATGTCTTTACAAGATAATGCTCAAATGAAACCAACTCAAGTGGTTCATGCTCTAATTGCAGTAAATAATTCTTCCCACTCTAGTATAATCTCTTAGTTAACCTAAGAACTTCTTCTTTTCTCAATGCGAGCTTCTTCATATTATGTTCATCTTTATTTTTTTGCAAATTAATTTCCGTCAAGGCATTTCCGTTCAAATCAAAACATGATATTATAGCATCTTTGCTGATGTCCATCAAAATTTTCCCTTTTGTAGTCTTGACTATCATGGACTCGGGATGGTAATATTTGGACAAAAATCTAATCAACTTAGGCTCCACAAAAAACATTCAACACTACTAGCTTGGCTAGTTTTAGAACCCAGGGTTTGGAGATAGGTTCATCATTATCTATGTTACCATAAAAGTAATAAAATATGTCCCACCCCTATCTTCAGAGTGTGCATCTCCACACTTGCTGCATTTATAAGAGAAAATGTTCTTGACGAAATCCTACATTATGGAACCCTTGAACAAATCCACTGATGTAATACCTTAAAAATGGTCATCTAAACCATGGCCCCCTAATCTCGACTACATCACCAAGGTCCTAATAAAAGGCAATTAAATCAATCTTGAGCACCTAATTAAGTAATTCCTAAATCATCAATGTCACATGGCAAATTAATCACTTCAATCAAATAAATCATCAAATCTCTTTAATCAATTATCCTATTTATTTAATTAATTATTCTAGCATATTTAAATAATAAATCAATTTGCCATTAAATCATAAAAAATGAATTAATTTGAAAAAAGGAATTAATCATCAAAAAGGAATTAATTTGAGAAAAGAAATCAACTTCAGATATTTTGAAAATCTAATTTGAAATAACTTGAGAAATCTCAGAAAAGCAATTAAATCAATTAAATCTCAAAATTGAATAAAAAGGAATAAATCAAAGAAAGCTTGCATTAAGAAAGGAAAATGGAATAAATCGGTTTTTCTGATTTTATCTCAATTTTATCTCAATCTTATCTCCTTCAAATCTGAAGAAAGCAGCCATTCACATCAAATCACCTAGATTGTGCTACTTCTAGGAGAATCTTGGCCCCTCATCAACAATCAATCTCAACTATCGCTTTCTCTTTGGATTTTCTATAAATTCAGGCTCTCATCTCTCAATCAAAGTGGCTAGAAATTTTATTGTTATCATGCTAGTTTTGCTCTAGAGTCATTGAGAATATTGCATCTTAGCTTATTGCATATTAGCTTAATTGTGTTATCTTGATAGAATCATATAACTTGATAATTATGGCTTGCATCTAGATTTCATATAGCTTAATCTTGCATTCATATAGATTAAATCTTCTGTCTTGGTGTAGTCTAGTCATTGGTATTGCTTAGATAAATCTGAGAGCAAATCTATACTCGCATCTTTTAGGAGGCAATAGGTCGACTTGTTATGGTTTTGCATTCACCGATTTTGATCCACTAACCATGCATGCAATGACTTATTGAGTGTTTGTGTTTCAGATACAGATTCCAAATTTCACACACACATTTTTGGTGCCCATCGTGGGGCAAGAAAGTCAATTTTTCGGCCTCAAAAATCATCAAATTATCATCTTTCGGATTTTGTCCCTACATTCTCTGCAAAATCTCATACGCCATTATATTCATTACAGTATGATATTTTATCTTCTGTTGTATGGGTAGGTGAGAATTCTCGTATGGTCAGGTGAGAAAGTTTGTACGATTTTATGATTTCTCGCATGAAAAATAGAGAACTTTTAGGGGTATTCTAATTTGATTTTTCTGGCACTAACGCTAACCCTGATCTATTTTTTGTCTATCTAAGTGATTTTCATAGCCTAACAAGTTTTTGCAGAATGTTTGTCCAAGAATACACCTATATCGCTAAAAAACAACATGATTACTAAATCATTGTTTTTGCAGGTTGCCTAAGAAGATTCAAGAAAACTTTGTGTATTCTTAATTGTTTTCTAGGAACCTAAATTGTGATGTAGATAAACAAATCTATTTTTCATGTTTGAGAAAAGTCTAAAATGTAGGAGAGTATGCTCTTGTCTGCATAGACAATAAAAAATCCAGACCCTTGAAGCTTTTCTAGTTTGAGATTTGTGTCCCTTTAGTGGGCCTGTCACAGTGGAAAAAAGTAATCACCCTATGAGAACGACCCAAGTGAGTACAACTAGACCCAAGCATTCCGATTCACTATAATAAATAGGCCTCTTTAAGATTAAAGTCTCAGAGGACGAAGTTATTTGAGTTTTCTCATATTGGGCATTTTGTAGGGCCTCATGGTCTCTATCATGCTTGCATGACTACATCTTGTTTGGTACCTTGTTGGGCTATAGGCCTCAATTGTGCTTGCATGACTTCAAGGGGTAACTTTGAACGAAAACCCTTATTAAGAACTCTAGGATAGAAGCTGCTCGATTCACATCCGAAAGGGGGATAATCTTTGTGCAAGAGAGATAGTAACTCTCCCAAGATACTTGCCATATCGTGCCCCCATTAGCGTTTGGAGTTGACTAATATGGTGTTGAGAATCCATTGTGTGAGACTGAACTACCATATTCTCATTAGCTATTGGGTGTGTACCTAAGTCTTCAAGCAAAGGTTTTCTCTCTTATCCAACTTTCTTAGGATTAGCGTGCTATGCTTGAATTCATTTTACATCTTGCGTGTCTACTATGTCTTTATCCTTGAACTATCTAAAACTATCACTGAATAATCTGAAACTGAAATTGGAAAACTTGAATAATCAAATGAAGCATCAAACTTAGTGGTCAAAACCCTGTTTTTTGTCAAAGCTTGTTTCCTGTCTGACCCTATTCCGTACGAGTCAAAACCTCAATTTCCCAGTTTGTTATATAGCTATCTGAGAATTTTCGTATGTGCCTCCAACTTTCACTATCTTATTTGCACACTTATAACAGTATCTCGTACGTAACCTAGTTTGTTGTACGAGTAACCTAGTTTGTTGTTTGGTTACCTTTAGTTTGTCGTATGGTCTTAGGCATTTTGTCGTACAAAAATCTGTCTTCCTGAGTCGAGAAACTTTGTTTGCATGATTTTGATATCTTTTATAGACCTCTATCATACTTTCCTGGTTAGTCCTGATACATCATAGAACAACATTTACCTGATATTTTTCATCCTGAGCATAACATATTGATAGTATTCCCTGGCCATTGTGTTACATGATTTTGTCGATTATATCCTAGCTGGTTTAATGAATCATCCATCAATATGATCCGCTTAGATCACGTCTTATGCAGGATAGATTGTTCCTAAAACTAGACTTTGTCTCAATCTCTTCATCCAATCATTACCTCAAAAAAATATCTAGCTTTGATTTTATCTTGACATTTCTATCACTTCTAGCTCTCGGTCACATCAATTGTAAATGCCTGTTCGAACCAGGAGCTCTTATAAGAATTTTGATGAAAGTAAGAAGCAATATTTCTCGTTGCAAACTAATCCATTCTTTCAAGAACAACTAATCTTTGACAAACCTTCATCCTCAAGCCAACCAATTTTTGATCAACCTTTATCTTCCAATATGTCTGGGGAAAGACAAGAAAGAGAGGTTTCTAAATGCAGTGCTCATGATAACATTAGCACTCAAGCTACTAATAGTGACACCTCATCTAGTGATTCTGAACCTTCTGAACTTGAAGAAGATACTATAGTTAAATGTCAAAATGACAAAGATTTTAGAAAAATGATGAAACTTATCATGGCTCAGGAAAAAGAAGAACATTTTCTAGAATTCGCTAAATAAGGAGCCAGACTTCCCGCTGACTACAACATTGAAAATATTATCATTAAAGAAGAAGAGACACCACTATCGTTGGTAACCAAACAATTACAATAATTGCAAACTGAGATCAAAGAAATGAAAGGCAAAGATAAATCTTCTATACAATATTCCTTGGACATAATCTGCTCGTTTCCATTCGAAAAGAATATTCACATGCCTCCATTTCCTTCAAGAACATAAATTCCTAAATTTGACAAATATGATGGCAACTCAGATCCTCAAGACCATGTTCAATAATTCCATGACCTATGTATGGAATTTACGCATGAACAGACATATCTTATGCCTCTCTTCCCAAGAAGTCTAGGAGGACAAGCTATGGAGTGTTTTTCAAAACTGCCTACGGGAATTAAATCTTTTGAGGAGCTGGTCGAACTATTTCTCCAACAATACTCCTACAACATCCATCATCCAATCACCATGATTGACCTCTGCACAATACAAAGCAAAGAACAGGAGAACCTTTTTTCACTTTCCTTCAACATTGGAGAAATATTTTCTCTAGATATTCATGACCCATTCCTGATTCTGAAATGATGGACATCTTTGTCAATAATATGATTCCTGAGTAACAATATATTGTTCAAATGCAATTACATCCTTCATTTAATAAGATGGTGGACAGTGCTCTCAAAATAGAAAATGTGCTTGTGAAGAAAGGAGAAATCTCACTTTATAAGGAAACACAACATGGCTCTAGTTCTAAAAAAACAAATACTGGAAATATGGCAAAGATAATAATATAAATGTTGCGAACGATGGATTAGTTGATACCATTAAACCAAAACCAAAATTAACAGTGTTTAATTTGACTAGTGGCACACAGGCCCTCAAAGCTGTTGAAAGTGTCGTGGAAAACCCTCCTAAGAAATCAAAAGAGTGATTTAAAGATAAGCCTTAGATTTCAAAGCCTAAACGCAATATCACTCCTTTGGGAGAATCTTATGAAACAACTCTTAAGACTCTGTTGGCAAATGATCTGATCACATTGCTTGACAACACCAAACCATATAATCCTGAAGTCAAACCCAAATGGTGGAGGGAAAATGATTATTATGAATATCATCTAAACAAGGGTCACACAACTAATAACTGCATGAAACTCAAACATGAGATTCAAGATCTTATCGATAATGGCAAAATTGTTGTTGGGAATCACGCAACCAACTTTGATCACAAAAATTTCAAAGATCCCTTGCCTACTTATGAGTAAGGAGATTCCTCTAAATCCAAAGGAGGTGCCAAGATAAATTACACCTATACCAATGATAATAACGTCATCAACATGCTTGAACCTTCTCAATCAGAGTATTGCAATGTAATCATAGTCAAAGAAGAGAAAAACAAACTAAGAGCTGCAAACATTGTGACCCTTGCTGAAGGAAAAGTTACTCTCAAAGGAGTTGGTTTCTCATCTTCCGATCAAATGTCATCATCAAAACTAACAACATCTTCAAACAAACAACCAACTACAATCACTGCTAAGCCTTCTCCATCTAAACAGCTGGTTTTGCCATCTTCTGGTTACAACATTGTTGAATAGCTAAAATGAACTATTACTCAAATCTGTATTCTCGAATTGCTTAAGATCTCTCCTGCTCATAGAGAGATCCTGGACAAATTTTGGCTTGCTACCAATGTCCCTAAAGACTTAGATCTGGATCGGTCTCAATATATGGTGGGTCACCTAACCTTACCTCACTACCTATCCTTCTCTAAAGAAGACGATAATTCCTTGACTCATCCATATAATCAGCCATTACACATTGAAGCCATGATCCATAAACACCGAGTCAAACGTGTTTTGATAGATGGAGGCACTGGGCTGAACATTTATACTTACAATCTACTCATATAGTTGGGATATTCATAGAATGATATAGATCCAATAAATAAGATAATAATAAAAGCTTATGATGAAGAAGAGAGAACCTTTAAGGCTCTGGTGCTATTACCAATCAGGGTAGGACCCGTGGAAAGAGATGTTATCTATCAGGTGATTGACCTTCCTCTATCTTACAACATTTTGCTGGGCAGACCATGGATTCATGATATGCAAGTAGTGCTATCTACATATCATCAATGCTTGAAGTTTCCCTACAATGGAGTTGAGGTCAGTGTTCCTACTAATACCAGCTACGTTTGCAACACATTAAAACAATATGTTGATAGTCTTGTTCCTCACAACAGAGCAACCTCTATAGCTGAGAGTTCATAAGCTATGATGAAGGATTTAGAAAAGAAACTGAAAATCACGGATGTTAGCATGGGCAAATACAAGATAGAACCTATACTTTCACTGACATCTCTTCCCCCATCACCTAGACAATCTGGAAAACCATCTGAAGCTATGAAACCATAAACTTCACCTACAAACATCATCTATGATGGTAATTTTGTGTAATCCTCTACTTCCTTTGCAAATGAAATAGAAGAGGCAGCTGTTCTCGAATGGCTTTACAGAGGGGAAAGTGAAGATAGAGAAGTGCAACGTTGTGAAATTTCCCCTAAACAATATGGTAAAAGCTATCAGATAATCCAACGCATGGGGTATTCAGGTACAAGTCCTCTGGGAAAACATCAAGAAGGAATTACTGAACCCATCAAGATGCAAACCAGGTCTATAAAGGACAAAATCAGACTTGGGTACCATCTAGATAAACCATCAAGTCAAAAATGATAATCTTATCAACCACATCAAACACTAGAGGAAGTAAACAAACAACAAACTCACAAAGAATATGAGAAAGAACAAGAAGAGCTGGCGATCAAAAGAGAAGAAGAAGTTTATAACCAAGTTCCAAAGGTACCAACAGGAAAAAGACCAAAAGTAGAAATTCCAAAAGAAATGATAAAATAGGTGGAAAGAATCAAAGAAATGTTTGCACCATTAAACATTCCTATCACATATACGAGAATGATACTAGAAGAAAATTCATAAACAAACTCAAATGAGTATGAATGGGGTCCAGAACCTCTATTAGATGCATCTACTAAAGAAAATATTAAAGAATTAAATGATACTATAGATGAAGCACAAGAAATAGCACACATGAAGCTACAATGAGAACTAGAGGAAGTTAGACTAAAAAGATAAGAAGCTCATGAGCAACAATTAAAAAAAGAGAAAGCATAAGAAAATCACTCACCAACTTCCCTCATAATAGAAAATGCCTCTGCCGTTGAGCCATATGGAATGTTTCCATCTAATGAGGTAAAATAAATCAGGTATGGGAATACAAATGAAGAACTAGAGGCTAGTCAAGTAGGACCAGTCATCAGTCCAGAAGAAGTTGAATGGGAAAGAAGACATAAACTGGTAGAGTTATCAAGGCTATGTGAACATATATTCCAACTACAGGTTATCACTGAACTAGAACAAGAAGGAGCTTGTAGCATAAAAGATATTCATATGATACCATACATGCTTTTACTGAGTCACTTGAACAGGAGTCAGATGCTTCATCTTCTAACTTTGATCAACTTGAAATGAGCTCCATCTATGATATTACCTATTCAACACCAAACTATGACTACTTTGTCATGAATGTTGAAACTCCGTCTGAAGAAGATATTGTTGTTGAACCACAATACGTAGTCCAGTTTGAAGTAGGAGAAGGGTCTAGTGGTAAGTCTGTTGGGTTAGATTCTCTAAATGCTAATGTAGGCTTCAATAATCATGTTATGACTCTTCCTGGTCTCAAGATGCTAATGCAAGGTAGTCTTCTAGAACTCAACTTGACGGTCCAAGGTTGTGCTGACAATATTGTGAATTCCCTTGAACCCGTTGAATCTTTATCCTAGGTATACCCTGAGCTTATTGACTATACTCTACAAGACCAACCCATGGATATCCCTACTTTTTCCAATGACTATGCCACCTTAATGCAGTTGAACCCATGAACTCTTTCATCATCGAACAGAGTGTGAACATGACAAAAGCGGATGTCAAGTATCTTAGTTTCAAATATCAAAAGATGAAAAACAAGTGTTTTGATGGCAAAAACCACACTGTGGCGGTATTAGAACCAAAAAAAGTAAAAATAAAAGACGTATCTGACGGTGAAAACCTCCTTGAGGCACCTGAACGTGAGATGCTTGATATTCTGCCTAATCACTTTTAAGAGTGATCACAGTACTGATTGACCTACACAACCAATGAACATTGGAACATAGGAAATTCCACATATAATACATGTGGCTCAAGACCTATCAGCAGAAGAATTGAAATAGTTTACTGATTTTTTCATAGAGAAAAAGATCAACTTCACATGGACATATTTTGATCTGCCGGGTCTAGATCCTGACCTTATAATGCATCATCTTTCTATTGCTCCTGGATTCAAACTTGTCATACAAAAACTCAGAAAAATGCATCCTCATGTTTCATTGCTTGTTAAAGCTGAGCTAGAGAAATTACTCAAAGTAGGATTCATCCGAGCAATTGATTATGCTGAGTAGATATCCAACATTGTCCCTATTTTAAAACCTAATAAATCAATCCGCATCTACACACACTTAAGAGACTTAAACAAGGGATGCCCAAAAGATGATTTTCCACTACCTAACATTGACATGATACTGGACATGAATGTTGGTTATGAAATGTACTCTCTAATGGATGGCTTTTTTGGCTACAACCAAATCAAAATCGCACCTAAAGATCAAGAGAGGTGCTACCTATCAAAGAGTTGTAACTATAATATTTCATGACATGATGCACAAAAACATGGAAGACTATGTAGATGATACCCTAGTCAAATTTATGAAAAGATCAACACATCTCTCAGAATTGGGTCTAATCTTAGACAAAATGGAAAAGTTTAAACTCAAATGAAATCCTAAGAAATGTGCATTCAGAGTTACATCTGGAAAACTACTAGGATACATTGTTTCAGCAAAAGGGATTGAAGTTGATCTAGAAAAAGTTAAAGCTATAATGGAAATGCCACCTTCAAAGAATGTAAGTCAAATGAGAACTCTACAAGGGTTGATCCAATCAATAAGATGCTTCATTTCTTAGCTAACAAATAAGGCTCAATCATTCACGAAAGCATTATGGAAAGGAGTTACATATAATTGGGATGAAGAATGTGAACAACACCTGAAACAAATCAAGGAACATCTTTCCAATCCACCTATTTTTATGCCACCAATTCAAGGCAAACCTTTGATTCTCTATATATTAGCTACTGACACATCACTAGAGGTAATTTTGGCTCAACATGATGAGAACAATAAGGAATGAGCTATATACTATATAAGTAGGACGTTGGTGTCCTATGAGATAAATTACACTATCATTGAGGAATCTCTTTTTGGCAGTGGTCTTTGCTTCACAAAAATTGAGACATTACATGCTGACACATTCTATCAAACTGGTTGCTAAGATTGATCCTCTAGAATATCTTCTAAGCAAAGCAACACTTAGGGAGATTGGCTAAATGGGTTATGATACTCACAGAATTTGACATTGAGTATGTAGAATACAAATCTATAAAAGGACAAGTCATTGCGGATCAACTTGCTGGCGCTCTGCTTGAAGATAATCAACCTCTAAACATAGAATTTCCAGATGAATCCATAATGCATCTTACTCAGCGATCCTGGAAAATGTTCTTTGATAGATCTTTTACTCAACAAGGTTCTAGTGTTGGGATCCTTTTTATTAATCCTCAGAGATACTCAATTACAAAGGTGTACAAGTTCCTCTTTCCTTGTACCAACAATATTGTAGAATATGAAGCCTTGGTGAATGGAATCAAACTGGCTATTGAATGGAAAGTTGTTGAGCTATACATCTATGGTGACTCTCGACTAATAATCAACTAGATCAACGATGTGTATCAAACTCAGGATGAAAAACTGATGCCCTAAAAAAGAATGGTTGATGACTTTAAGAAAATACTTTGTCTTTGTTTCATTTCAATAGATTCCTAGATCAATGAACAAAGCAATAGATGTTATGGCTACATTGGCATCTATACCACAACTACAAGAAACATAGTTCCGCTATGAGTTCTTGGTGGAAGAGCTTCGCTATCCTGCTTATGATTCCCCTGATTCCTAGATGGTCTGTTCTATCATTGAGCATGACTCATCTCACTAAAACCATATCTAGTCCTACTTATGTGATGAAATCATCCCTGATAACCTTACTCACAATGAGAAACAAAACTTGATCTGTAATGCTTCACGGTATGTCATCATCGCTAACGATTTATATAAGCAAGGTTTAGATGGTACTTTGCTTAGGTGTCTAGAGCTTGATGAGTCTCAACGTGCGTTATTTGAAGTCTATAAAGGTATTTGTGGATCTCACTCAAATGGTCCAACTCTAGCTTGGAAACTGCTAAGGGCTGGCTATTATTGGCCAGATATGGGAAAAGATGTTGTAAAAATTGCTAAAACTTGTCAGAAATGCCAGCTGCATGGCAATCTCATACATGCTCCAACAAGGAATCTCATACCTTTTATCACACATTAGCCTTTTCAATAATGGGCATTTGACCTCATTGGCCAAATCCATCCTTCATCATCCAATGGACATAATTTTATCATAATTGCCACCGAATACTTCACTAAGTGGGTTGAAGCAGTTCTGCTAATCAAAGCAACCAACAAACAAGTGGCTATGTTCATTCTTAACTACAAAATCTATAGGTATGAAATCCCCTCCTCAATTGTAACTGATAATGGGGGCAGTTTCAAAACAAGGATATAGATGAGCTCTATGACGAGTTCAAAATCAAACAACATTGGTTTTCCATATACCACCGTCAAGGTAATGGACAGGCGGAAGCGTCTAACAAAACTTTTGCTGACCATCTTGCATAGAATAGTCAACAAATATGGAAAGGATTGGCATATGCAGCTTAATCTAGCGCTATGGGCTTATAGAACAAGCATCAGAACACCTACTGGGGATAAACCTTTTGCTTTGGTGTATGGGGCCAAAGAAGTCTTGCCTATTGAGGTTGAGATTCCTTCTTTGAGAGTTTCTTTGCAAGGTCTTATCACTGATAAAGACCACAAAATATCTAGATTAAAAGAACTCGAGTTGCTGGATGAAAGTCGACAAGTGGCATTCGATCATCTGAGAGCTTACCAAAAGAGAATGTCTAGAGGCTATAACAAGAAAGTTAGACACAGAGAATTTCAGGTTGGTGACCTTGTTTTGAGAGAGAACCCTAAAAATCAATAGTATCAGGAACAAAAAGGGAAGTTTGAACTCAACTGGCTGGGTCCCTATATTGTTACCACAGTTTTTGGCTATGGCACTTACCAAATCTCAACACCAGAAGGAGAACAACTTTGTGAACCGATCAACACCATCCACCTGAAGAAATTCTATAGCTAAAATGTCATGAAAAAATCCTAAAAAGTTTTGGAAGAAAAAAAAAAAACTCTGCCAAGAAGGTGAAAACTTGGTAAACAGGCGCCTCTTGTACTAAAGTGCTCCATCTATCAATGCAAATATGAGATTTCCTACTTTATTTCCCGCTTTCCTACATCTTTGCTTTAGCTTGTACATATCCTTCATTCGCTTTTGTGACACCTTGGTTCTTCTTGGAACCCTCATGGCTTGAACCAATCAACATCATAGTCTTAGGGAAATCGATTGATCAATATAAATGTCCTAAGAACTTTAACTAAGTTAGCTTTATGTCGGTAATAATGGGTCATCCAATCCGAGTTGGTTATCCATCTCCTAACAACTGCAGGGTTTTGCCACTGACATCTCATCAAACACACAAAGCAAGAACAACGAACACAATCACTAAAACTATTTGAGCTATGATTGAAATTTTCTTTGTATGTTGTCTTTTAAATTGGTTTTCTCTTATTATTTCCTCTAAGTAACTCAAGGAAGTCTATCTTGACTAAGAGGAGCAAGGACTAGGGGCATAATACCTTTCTTTGTTTTCTACTTGAAGGAATGATTCTGATGATCTGGAAACATCTCATAAACTAGGTGTCTGTGATAAGTGCCTTCACATCAAGGTGAAATTGCCACACATACCTCGACTCCATTTATTTGTATGCTACAAGGAGGTTGGAAATATTTCCTTGTCTATTTTGAGTAACTTTCTTTATTATGCAATTTGAATTCATGCTTAATCTATCCTAGGATATGAACGATAAAAGGGTCATTGCAGACAAGATAATCACTATTGTATAGTAAAAAAAAGGAATTTTGCTTTGTCTGGTGTGTTTGCACGTAAGCAACATTCAAGTCATCCTGGCTCTTTATGCCTTGATGGTTATGTTCACTTGCTAAAATAAAAAGGACATGACATTCAGGTCATCCTGGCTCTTTGTGCCTTGGTTCTTATGTCTATCTCCAACATTTTAAAATACTCAGTGCTGATAAATAGCATAACAAATCTAGTGACTAAAGTCTTAGGTTGCATTCATACTAAGCTTTCTGCATTTCAAGAAATTTCAACATGATAACTTTACTTTTTCTTTTCTTTGAATGAAGCTTGAATCTGAAACAATCATCATTTCTCTGCCAAGTGGTCAACTGCATATCATTATCTTTGACACGATCAAGAGTACCTATGTATTGACATCACAATCCCTACATGAGATGTTAGCTGCATACATGAGCATATCATATATATCCATAAATCCATTGCATATTCATTTGCATCCATATTATCACATTGAAAAAAGAACAAAATAAACATGGCATTCACATTTGCATCGGAATCATTATATTTATCCATTAAGTCATTCATTTGCATATGAAAACAAAAAATATTCATGATCATCAGTGTTAAATTGACCATCCTGAGTCCATATTCGGGATTGAAATCGAAACCTGACATCATTTTTCTAGTCAAATTCTCACAATGTTGACCACTTGGCACATTCATCTTTAGGTCAATCTTTGCATCACTCTGCGCTCAAATCTTTTTCAGCCAACTCGAAAGTCCTTTAATTTATCTCAAATCAATTCTTAAATCATTCTTTGTACTCAAATTATCATCGTTACATCTTTTTATCACTCGAATTGCCTAAAATCACAGTGGTATCTTGCCATCTTTCAATTTTGCTCCCGAGGGGGCATACTTATTACATTATCATTATCAGTGATTACATCATTAAAAGTCAATATTTTTTTTTTCAAATCTTCATCAAAAGCCGAGAAACAAGTCTTTTCAATCAAAGATTAATCGAACATTAATCAAATCTCATCAAACCAGACCTCATTGCTAGGGGCATCTCAACTTCATCACATCATATCAAGTTGAGGTTCTTCAAATCAAATCAATCTCTAGGGGTATATAAGTTTCATCACACCAAATCAAGCTGATATTGTCTTCATCTGAATCAGTCTCTTAAAGTTGGTTATTCATTTAAACCTAATCAAGGCTTTAAAGAGTCTTATTGACAGTGATCACACAATCAATCCAAATAGGCATTCAGTTTCATTGCATCAAATCAAGTTGGACATTTTGTTTCGCTAATTGGTTCTTGTTCAATCAAGTTCAGAATTGGTATTATCTCTTCACTCAACTGATTCTAGTTCAGTCAAGTTCTAGATCGGTACCCACCTCTCGATCCATCAAGTTCAAGATCAATATATTCACTCTTCATCGGTCCTAGTTCAATCAAGTTCAGGATCGATATCACTTTGATCAATCTGTTCAGTTTCATTGCTTCAAATCAAGATGAATATCTCGTTCTTCATCCGTTTGTGATCCATCAAGTTCAGAACCAGTATCTCTTCGACATCAATTATTCTTTGAATCAATGCGCTGGTCACACATCAATTCAAAGAGGGGCAAATGTAATACCCTAAAAAAGGTCATCTAAACCATGGCCCCCTAATCTCGACTACATCACCAAGGTCCTAATCAAAGGCAATTAAATCAATCTTGAGAACCTCATTAATTAATTCCTAAATCATCAATGTCACGTGGCAAATTAATCACTTCAATCAAATAAATCATCAAATCTCTTTAATTAATTATCCAAATTATTTAATTAAATATCCTAGCATATTTAATTAATAAATCTATTTGCCATTAAATAATCAAAAATGAATTAATTTGAAAAAAAGGAATTAATCATAAAAAAGGAATTAATTTGAGAAAATAAATCAACTTGAGATATTTTGAAAATCTAACTTGAGATAACTCGAGAAATCTCAGAAAAGCAATTAAATCAAATAAATGTCGAAATTGAATAAAAGAGAATAAATCAAAGAAAACTTTCTTTAAGAAAGGAAAATGGAATAAATCAGTTTTTTTGATTTTATCTCAATTTTAGCTCAATCTTATCTCCTTCAATTCTGAAGAAAGAAGCCAATCACATCAAATCACTTGGATTGTGCTCCTCCTGGGAGAATCTTGACCACTCATCAACAATAAATCTTGACTGTCGCTTTCTCTCTGGATTTTCTATAAATTTAGGCTCTCATCTCTCAATCAAAGAGGCTAGAGATTTTATTGTTATCACTACTCTAGAGTCATTGAGAATATTGCATCTTAGCTTATTGCATATTAGCTTAATCATGTTAGATTGATAGAATCATATAACTTGATAATTATGGCTTGCATCTATATTTCATATAGCTTAATCTTGCATTCATATAGATTAAATCCTCCATCTTGGTGTAGTCTAGTAACAGGTATTGCTTAGATAAATCTGAGAGCAAATCTATACTCGCATCTTTTAGGAGGCAATAGGTAGACTTGTTATGGTTTTACATTCATCGAGTTTGATCAACTAACCATGCATGCACTGACTTATTGAGTGTTTGTGTTTCAGATACAAATTTCAAATTTCACACACACAATTGAATCCTAATGTAAACCCCTCACATTCTTCTTCTTCTTCTTCTTCTTCTTCTTCTTCTCCATTTTGGCCAGTTATTTTTCAATCTGTTAACCCAAGGCTTCACCATCTACTACTAGAGCAGATGGGGTTTGCACGGGTGGCAGAGCTTGTGCGGGTGGTGGGGTTTGAATAGGTGGTGGAGCTTTAGCTGGCTTAGGAGTAGACATCCTCTTATTCTTTGGCTTTAATCTCTCCACTTGTTGTTCTTCTCTCTACTGACACGAGGCTTCAACATTTACTGCTGGAGTAGATGGGGTTTGCATGGGTGGCGGAGCTTGTGCGGGTGGTGTGGTTTGGACAAGTGGTTTAGCTTTAGCTAGTTTAGGAGTAGACACCCTCTTCTTCTTTGTCTTTGAGCTCTCAGCTTGTTGTTCTTCTCTCAACTAAACCAAAAATTGAACATGTACTGCTGGAGTAGATGGGGTTTGCATGGGTGGCAGAGCTTGTGCGAGTGGTGGGGTTTGGATAGGAGGTGGATCTTTAGCTATCTTAGGAGCATATGCCCTCTTCTTCTTTGGATTTAATCTCTTAGCTTGTTGAGGGGCCTATTTAGTTGTTAGTTCAATGGTGATTTAAGAAGTAGGCGAAATTACGACAATTTGGGTGGCTTCGGTAATTTTTGGGATGGTAAATTTCTTACGCTTGGGCTTGGAGATATCTTTCTATTGAGGATTCTTCTCAACTATTGGTTCAGTGGTGGTCTTTCATTTTGGCACCATTATTGCTCACTAGGATTTTGAACTCCTTTATCCTTAACACTAAAACCCTACAACCATCCTACTGAATTTTTAGATTGAATCAAAAAACATTTTTTGCAATTGTTACTTACTTGTGTTCTTAAATTTTTTTTACACAATTCTATCGCTGTAAATTTGCTTTCAGTTGACTGGAACTCTTCTTCTCTTAGGCAACACAAAATTCATCCACCATTAAGTCACTTTAATCCTTGTCATCTCTACTTTCTCCTTTCTCTTAAGTCCTCGTGCTACCCCTCACCACCTTTCTTCTCTTTTCTTTTTTATCGCAGGGTTTAGGGAAACACTTATTTTTTATAACACCTCTCCCCTCTAGCCCATGGGGTCACTTTATCTTTTATTTCTATTCTATGAGATAGAGGGAAATCATTTTCTTTTGTTTTTTGCTCTCCCCCCTCGAGTCTATTTTATCTTTATCACCATCCTACGGGGCCAAGGGTTAGGGGAATAATTTCCCTTATTTTCAATTTCTTCTCCATCCTATGATGTTACACATCTTTTATTTTTCTCCTCGGGGGCACGAGAAGACTACTTCCTATTTTAGTTTTTTCTTTTCCCTCCATCCCATGGCATATTTTAGACCATGTGGAAGATTGCATGGGGATGAGGGAAACCTTTTTCTCATAATAAAAAAGTATTTCCCCGCTACCCCTCACGATTTATTTCATCATTCAGATATCTCTATGGGGTAGAGAGGTGAACACATTTTGAATGAAACAATCTCATCCCTCCTAGATGCAACTTTGTTCCTATCATTGTGATAATTGCGCAGGGGCGAGGGGAAGCTTGTAAGACATAACAACAAACATTTCTCCTCTGCCCCGCAACATATTTTTGTTCTCAAAAAGACCATGCGAGGTGGAGGGAAAACAACTTAAGTATGTCAACTTTGCACGTGGTCACTTAGACTTGAGGGCCGGGGGGTTATGGCGATGTAAACTTTAAGAGCTAGGATATTTGAGATAGGATAAAATACTAGGCGACCTTTGAGAAAAAATTAAATGGTAAATATATTCAATTCGTAACACATGGGACCGGTAAACAAATGTTTTTAAACCCTTAACATCAAGATTAAGGACCCCATCAACTAGTTTAACCGGTCAACGCTGAATTAGAAAAAGGAAGGCAATATTAAGTATTTTCTAAGTACAATTCTACTTTTATGCGATTAAGTATTATTGGATTTAAAATTATTAATCAAATCACTATAATATTTTTAAAGTTTACAATTAATTCTAAAATTAAAAAAAAATTAATGTTTAAAATTCATAAAATATTTACGGGGTGAGTGGGTGGGAGGGCTAGAAAGGGAATGGTGATGATGTGTTGATGACTTGGTGTGGGGACCCGCCAAGTCATCGAAAAGTGATCGAACTAAAGGAGAAACAAAGAGTAAAATGATTGTTGATTTTAATATTCTTGTGTTGGTAACTTGGTGCTTTGATTACCTAGGGAATGTAGTAGAATATGGAGAACAGGTGGCAATTTGTTGTATCGAGAATTTCATATCGCACGATTGGGATAGGGAAGCAAAGTCTACAAATATCTCATAATAGATAAGAAATATTTGAAGGAAAAAGAGAGATCTAGAAAAAAACATAATTGCTAAATTTGTGCCAAGGAATAATTGCGGGTGCTGGGCAGCTATTTAGGAGAAGGGCTAGGTAGAAGAAATCCATAGTATCCCATCAAATTTGGAGTTTGATTGAGTAGTAGTGAGTTGTAGAAGATGGATACACCCATTCTGTTGGAGACCTCAAAGCAACAAATGGCTTTCTTGGGGGAGATATCAAACAAAAGGTTAGCCTTTGTAATGAAGGCCAATCACCCCTTGTCCTGCATGCAGTGAAGAAGATTCTAGGGGATGAATTTTTGAAAGCGTATCACTGCTACAGGGTCAATATGGACATCCCAACCATGTTCTTGGTAATGATAGTCTATATGGGTGTTAGTAAGATGAGGGTGAATAATGTATGCCAGATTATCTTCAGGAACTCCTTTATGGGGGAAATAGATGTAGTCCTGGACAACATCGACAAGAATTTTCACATCCCATTGGCGTAAAACTATTACATGTTGTTGGGTAGAGGAGTAGAAGTCGAGAAGTATGTAATTTTTGAAACCTTGGAACCACAGAGGCTGAAGCTATGTTGTCCAAAGAAGGACTGAAATATTGCCTTTGTTATGAGAATCACAGGCATTGAGGTAGGTCCAGAGGAAGGCGGGTTTGGAAGCTGTGTCTTGGAGGAAGGACTTACTAGTTGTAGGGATATTGGCATTGATGAGATGGGTAATGAGGATGGGGAGAATAACTGGTGTTTGGGTCTTAGGGAGCAATGGATTCCAAACGATGCCAATGACGTTGAGGAAATTGTTGCTAGTCAGGCTCATGCATTGTGTGGTTTCTAGAACATTAGCGGTGAGTAAGGTGCATGCAGAGGCCGAGATGGAGTCTAATGAGGACTAGGGATGGCTTTTGTTTTTAAGATATCCTCTATTTTGTTTAATGTTTTCCTTATCTTTGTTTTTGTTAGGTCTAATGGGGTGTAAACCCAATTTTGTAAATTGTAATAAATCTTTTTTGGTGCATATTGGTTACTAGGTTTAGAGAACCAATCATAAGATGTTTATGCCTAGTTTTTTTACTATATGAACATCATCAAGTATAGGTAGTAAAGGAATGTATAGTTAATGGTGATAGATATGTATGCACGCAGATAGATGATAGTGAAGGTATATGTGGGATGTAGTGAAATGTCCCTATGCAAGTAACCACATTGTAAAAATCATTTTATTAATACAAGGATGCTGCTCCTTACCAACTTTTTACCGATTAAATTTTTTTAAAAAATCATAAAATATTTACTATCTAGTACAAATAATTAAAATTAAATAATAAATCAACAATGACTAATTATAATTGTAGAATAAGTTAAAGACAAAAATTATTCCTTTTTTGCATGCAAATAATTTCCTATTAGAATTTTTAAATGATTAGAAAATTAAATAAAATTAAATAATCAAATACCAAATAGATATATTAAATAAAAAATACTCATTTTTTATTTAGAAAATCTCTTTTAATCAGAAAATCAACTTAAAATAAAAACAAATTTATGTATTTAATTATAAAAAAAATTCTATTTTACCAAATCAAATTGTTTATATAGAAAAATCAACATGATTTAAAGATTTATATGTCTATAAAACAATAGCATATTTTCCATTTTTTTTTTTTAAATCAGCAAAAGGCTGAAGCCGACACTATTCTATTAATAATATAAATATTTTGTAGACTATGAATCATGTTAGATCATCAAACAAGAATGACAAAGGTTCAATTTCGAGCTTAAGCTCTGACAAAACAAAATTTGTACAGAGCATTACGAAAATTGACACAAGTGTCATTTTTCTATTATATCGCGAGTGCCATAGCGATGAATTATTATTAGTTGAGCAAGGATTTAATGTCAATAAACCAAGCAATTATAGAATTAAGTGAATTCATTGTGTCAAATGCGTGGCATGAGGGGAATGAGGTCATTGGCACCATGTCTAAATGGGTAGTGTCCTTTAATGATGACGAGGAGATATGACTCAAGGATTTTCATAATCTCCCGATGAATTTTGATGAAACATGGCTTGGAGAAGTTGATGTCATGATGGATTTTTTTTGTCAGAGAATCATATTAAGCTTCTGTTAGTTCATAAAATGTTGATATTTTTTTTAGTTTATAGCCAACCACATTTTTAGAGAATTGTGAAGCAAATAAATTAGCTAACTTAGAGGCAAATGGTTATGATAGTACCACTTATGGGACAAGCATTTATTCAAATCGATGTTATGAGTACACTGGATTAATATTTCATGTCTAGTCACATTTTTCTTCATTTTTTGAAAGGGTACATTGAGGATGTTGTGGCCTAAGGAGGATGTTGCTCACTACTTAGCTAGCATCTACATGACATTAAGATGGGGAGTTTTCCACTCATGTGGAGAATTTTGTATTCTTTGGTGTTGTGTCATATTATCATTCAATCTTCTCGATGAAGATTTCTGGCCTGGTGTGGAGTTGGTGCTTGTCTATCATGGGCAATCCTATTAGGTTGAGGTACAAAAGATGTCAAATGGATTTCTTGGGCATGATTTCAAGCTATAGAATAAAGTGCATTACAAAACGTCATCACATTCCTTTCATTCAGTAATTGGAATTGGAAGCCATAAAACTAGTGCCTGGGCATGATTTTTGGTTGATGAGAATCGCTACCGTGTCAACTCAGACATTTCTTCCAAATTTCTAGCTTCGCTTTTGGATTTGGAGAGTAGAAAAGTTGATATTCTCCTTCTATTATGAGAGGTGTTTGATGGAGATTTTATGATGGATGATTTGGATGTGGTGATTTGGGTAGAAATTGGTGTAGTTATCCCTTGGGTGAATGACATCCACAAACTAGAGAGGGAATTGAGTTGATCATTTGCCAACCATTTATTCTGGGTTTGAACAACATAGCACTTGGCTGCCATAATTGTCATTGGACAACAATGGGTCATGATTTCTAGAGAGTTTTTTAGTGGCAAATCTTTGCCAATTGGTGAATTCCTCATTTTTTCTTGAGGAAATGGCGAATAGTCTGGGGAAACATAGTGGTCAAATCACCCTAAATTTTAGGGTTAACGATACATTGTATTCTAGCTTTGCCATTGACCACGCACCATTCAACGTGCATTCCCATAATATTCACCTGGAATCACTCGGACGTGGGTATTAGATCACCTTCGTTATTCGCCAGAAATAGTAAAATGACCATGTGCCCAAGACCTAATTTGCCAATGGTAAATTAAATGTTCATTGCACGTGTCGACCAAATTCGCCAATATTAATTAAAACATTATAAGCATTCGAGGACCCATTTCACCCCGCTTAAATCAAGATGCATTTTGAAATGCCCGTTCAATTTGCCAAAAATGCAATCATGGATTGATATAAATACACTTTTTCTTACAATTTGTTTGTGTCTGATTAGTAAGTTTGGGAGCTCTCGATTCACATTCCGCAATTTGAGTTGGAACGTTGAAGTTCATTGTAGGGCGGAGGGCCAGAGTTACAATCCTGCAACACAAGCCCAGGCATTCCTGATTCCTGATTCAGAGAATTGAGAAGGCATAAAGGTGAGTAATTATTTCTTCATACTTGATAGTATTAGTTTTAAATTTTAATTCGTAGTGAGAGTTCAAGACTCAAGATGTCACAGTCAGACATGGGTGAGACTCCTCAAGGTGGTGAAAGGATTGAGATGTTAGACAAGGGTGAGACTGAGACTCCTCAGGGTGGTGAAGGGATTGGGATGTCAGACAAGGGTAAGACTCCTCAGGGCAGTGAAACTAAAGGGATTGGGAGGCCATCAAAATGCCCAAAACTTAAACTTAAAGATACTACCATAAAGTCTTTCTTTGGAATTGGCAAAGTTTTTGTTCCATGAACTTCTGCAGTTGCAGAAGCCATTCACAGTAGCTCACCACCACCACAAGGTGGGATTGTCATTGAGTTAAATGGATCAAATAAGGATGAAAATACTGACACAATAGAAGATGTTCTAAGGGATACACACAATGAGACAATTCACTCGGATGCAAATGCTAGTATTGAAGATGATGTTGGTAGGAAGAAAAGAAAAAGGAAAGTAAAACTGGGGTGAGAGTGGGAGATGACAAGGAATTTTAAGATTGATTGGGTAGCAAAGTACCCATTCATTGAACCAGTCCCAAGCAATCATGAACAACCAACATAATGCAGGTGTAAGATTTGTAGCTGGAAAACTGAAAGAGAGAAGAAGATGCAGCTAAAGCTTAACACCATATAAACACATATTGGTAAGGTTTATAAAAAATATATCATAGACGGAAAGGAAACACCAGTAGTAAGATGTAAATAAAAGGAAGGATGTCTTCATGTTAAGTATGTCGTGGAATATGAAGAGCATAACCACAAAATGACACTGATTGGTAATAGTGGATTTGGAAATACAATCAAGGCTAGGCTTGAACATGCAACGAAAGATGCAAACATGGCAAAGGCTATTCAGATGAGTGTTATTTTTCATATTCTATCGAGAGGGCCTCGTATGAAAGATTTCCCAGAATATAGTAATTTATTATCTTTTTTGAATGTTCCTCACTATCCTATGTCACATTGGTCAATAAACGCTGGATGGGAAATGGCAAACTGTCTCGCTGAGGTGGAAAAGAAAAATTTACAAGATAGTACAAAAGAGTCAAATTTCATTTCATTATCCATAGATGAAGTTACTGCGGTAGATAACACTGCTTGGGTTTGTATGCATGTGTATACCGTAAAAGAACACCTCTGCCAAGCTCATCTACTCTGTGTTCGTAAAATGAGGGGCAGTTCAACAACAAAAAAATTATATTTGGAAGTTAAGAAAGCTTTGAATGAAATTGTTGGTATGGATGACTTGACAATTGCCAAGAAGTTGGTGTGTGTTGGAGCTGATGGAGTTGCAGTAATGCAAGCTCAAAGGACCAGTCTTTGCACAAGATTACAAACTAGTATTGCACCATACATGGTTGGCATTCACTGCATGGCCCATCAAATGAATTTATCATATTGAATTGTAAGGAATTTCCCTATAGTGTCAAAAGTTGAAGATTTGGTCCACGAGCTCCACTCATACTTCTATCGAAGTCCTAAACATTTTGCAAAATTTTTGATTTTTGCTGAGGGAGTAACAATAGGAAACAAGCTTCTTAGGGATGTTGAGACCAAATGGATCTCCTTACATGGACCAGCAGAACGAGTTCTAACATAATATCAATCCTTGATCAGACTAATGTATGAGAAACACCTCACAGTAGACAAAGCTCCTGATCTCTTACATAAGTTAAGTGATATAGAGACTCTGTTAACTTTAGCTAGTCTTCTCCCCATGCTAGATTCAATAAACAAACTTGTTAAGAAATCCCAAGACAGAACTATGTATATCAATGAGTATAACACTCTATGTAAAATGACATGCTTGGGCCTGGATGGTCTATATTTAGATCTAACAGGGCGAAGCCCAAATTTTTTAGGTGGCAGATAATTACAGATTTGAATCATGCTGAATTTTTTTTATATTTCAATACAAAAAATGAGTTATGTGTGTTTGTAAAAGGATTTCAGATACCAATGCACCAATCTAAGATGGGCAAGCGAGGCAGAGCACTTCCAGTTAAAAAGGAAGATTTTGACAGGATTGTTAAATCTGTTAGTGATAATTTGAAGTCTATTGCATATGAACTTTCAACTGAGATTCGTGAAATATTCCCTCGAGAAGAAATACTTGAAGCCATGGGTTGCGTGTATCCTCAATTTTGGCATTCAATTGGAGATAATCCAAATGACGCAAAGGCGTTTCACTAAAAACTAGAGGAATTGATATTGACATTTTCAAAAGATGTACATTGCAATGGACAACCAATAGAAGGAATTTTAAATTCAGATCATCTTAAAAACCAATGTAAATGCTTTGCATTGACTGTGAAGCAACAATTGGTTGACTTGGAGAATCCATTTGAACCTGGATCAATCACAAGGCTTTGGAAAATGATAGATCAAAATGAAGTATTGCGTATTGCAGTACCAGAATATTTGAAACTTGTTAATTTATGTCAAACAATGATATTGGGGTTGGTGGAAGATGAGAGAGTTTTCAGTGCATTAGGGCTTTTGAAATCAAAGATCAGAAACAAATTAGACAAAAAATTGGAATCTTTCTTGAGGTTGTTTGTAACTTGGTATAATGTTAGAGATTTTCCATATGATAGGGCACTGGCAATCTAGAATTCCATGCGTGAAAGACGAGGGCTGTGCAACACTTTAAAAGTTGGTGGTGCTATTGCTACTACTAGTGCTGAGACAAATGATGGATCGCAGACTCAGAGTCAGCATGAAGACGAAGAAATTTTTGAATGCCCGACTGAGAATGAAGATGAACCTGTTAGTACTAGTCAGTTTCTGAATCTTGAGTCCATTTGGGATATAGAAGCCTCAGACTGAGTCACTGAAGTGAATTTGCAGTCAATTTATAGGTATTTATAATTATACTACAGTTCTTGAGTCATATTACAATTTCAATTTGCAATACTATAGTTGTCATTGATGATTTTTGATATTGTATTCCTTGAATTTGTCAATCAGAACAGATACTTATTTCATATTTTTAATTGTGAATTTGAATTATTAGTAAACAATTAGAATTTATTTTCTGAATTATTAGTAAACAATTGAATTATTAGTAAATTGGTTCCACATTATGTTGAACATGAAATGCAACAATTTGTGTCACAAGATCCATAAAATTATTCATATTGCATAATTGTTAGAACCTTTCTACTATTCTACATTAAATGCTTAACATGATGTTCATGGCAATTAGGGTTTTGTGTTTGTTTTTTTGTCTTAGTTGGCTAGTAAACCGAAGTTGTCGTACGTTGAAAATCAGAGTTGTCCTCTCTTTATTTGTCCATGTCAACGTCAAGTGTGGTCAAACGGTTGGTCAGACAATGAGACATGTTTAATGTTTCATCTCTAACTCACAGATAAATTTCATGTTTAACAATTTAAGTGGCGAGTTAGTGAGTGTTGGTTTGGGTTTAAATCGTGAGGTCTCTAGTTTTTTGGGTGTTGGCATTTTATGTTAGCGAGTTGGAGATTGTTAATGAAATTGCTTTGGTTGCGAGGTTGCGAATTGGTTTGATGCCATGCATTATAGCCGCGAGAGTTAGCGAGTAAGTCATTAATGGTCTGTGTCCCACTGCTCGCGCCTATCTATGAAGGTAATTAACATAAAACATTGATTCTTATTGGTACTCGCTGGGTCTCTGCGGTCAAGAGATAAATAGTTTTGAGATTTTATGGTTATCGCTAGCTCGCAGGTCCTTTGTCATCAAGTCAGTTTAAGTTGCAAGCTTGCGAATACTGGGAGATTTTAGTTGTCGCTACCTCACAAGATGTTTTGCACTTGACCATTTTATGTTAAGAGGTTGCGACTGGGTGTGATTTTATGTTATCGCAAGGTTGTGAGGTGTTCGCGGTTAAGTCATTTTAATTTGCAATCATGCGATGTGGTTGGTATCGCAGCTTAGTTGGTTTTGTCTCTTGCTCGTAGGTTTTGAAGTTGTTTAGCATTTTATGTTGTGATCTGGCGACAGGTAAGTTTTGGTCTGATTTTGTGGTCATCGCATGCTCGCGGGTTTGTAAGTCTTAATTCAAAAAGTGTTGCGAGCATGTGATGGCGGTTAAGTGTCTTGTTGTTGCGGGATCGCAAGGGTTTAAGTCAAGTTAAGTTTCGAGTTGCGAGCTTGCGATGAAATAATTTGTTTTGTTAGATTTGCAGTGGTCACCAGCTCGCAGGTAAAGAAAGAATATTACAAATTTTGTTGCGAGGTTGCGACTGAAGGGCTTGATGAAGATCAACGGTTGTTGCTCACTCACGAGATTCTTTGAGGATTCGTAAAAGGGGTTGCGAGCTTGCGATTAAGAGGATTTGGTAGCATTGTCGCTAACTCGTCGGTTACTTTCCAAATTGTTATAACTAGTTGCGAGTGTGCGATTAAAGATGGGGATTGACACGTGGACTTGTTTGTCGGGTTCTGTAAAAGTTTTGAATGGAAATCACCAATAATATAGAAGGGCATGAATTCAAATTTCTCTCGAGTACTTCAGCTTTGAATTAATGCCACAGTAGCTAGTTCATGCAAGTGTGGCAATTAATGAGACTTGAGAGAAGTGACGGAGCCCAAATACCATAAATTGCATGATCAAGCCAAGATTTTGTATAATTGCATTAATGCATGATCCAGTGAATTGAGCTTTGCAACAACGTTGGAGAATTTAGAGTGTTGGGTGTGGGAAAATTTTAGAAAATCGGTTAGGTTTTTCTCCTGCAACTAAAATGAGCAAGGTGACAAGTGGAACTAAAGGTTCCAAGCCCAAGGCCACTAAGGAAAAGAAGGATAAGAAATACAAAGAAGAATTTGTAGATTTTCTATCAAGGACTTTTGTTGATTTGAATACAAATGATTTGGCATGGAAAGATTTATGGAGCCAATGCAGAAACCTGACCACGCTTCATATGACTGGTTCTGCTCTGTTTCATTATTTGTGGAATAATAGGACTAAGGGTGTCCCGATGTCAAACCCTTGGAATTTAAATATGGCAAAGTTTATTGTGCCACATGTGTATGTTGATTTGTATTTGATCAAAGAGTTGGCCAAACGCTATTGCCCAATATCTAGGGTAATAAGAAGAAAGAACCAGTCTGCCCTAGTTTCAATTAACAAAGCTAGCTTTGTTGAGGCTTTCTAGATTACTGGTGCTGCATGTACAGATATAGATTTGGAGCGGATTGCAGAGGATTATGATAAATACAAAGGTGTTATCAAGTAGCATGCAATGCCCAGATACATGCCTAGGGTGAATAGGAAACTGGTTATAATTCTAGATAGTATCGAACCACCATTTGACATCACACCTTTCCACCATTATATGCATTGTACAATCTATGGATTATGCAGAGTGTTGGGTTTTGATGGAGATTCAACAGTGTCAGCTGAATTACTGATGATGGCTATAGAGATTCAACACCCAGATGTTAACAAATATTATGATTATGTGGGCTATGTGGTTGAACACATTCATAATGCTCTAGTTGAAATTCAGAGTGGTGCACCCAACCCTACATTCAAGCATTATTCATTGTTGATGCATTTAATCTTGTTCTATAATGTTGAGTTCATGGATAAAGAATTGAAGATTTTCAAAGAAGAATTGGGTGTCTTAATGCCAATATAAAGATGGACCTAGCTTTGGGACATTAGTTCTCCCCATTCTTCTTTCCTTTTCTTTGAAAATTGGATTGTTTTGCCAATTATGGAAATGCTAGGAATAAATAGGGAAAGATTGTCAATTAATGTTAGGAGAGTTTTGAGACCTTACTAGTATGTTCCAAACTAGTCTATTTCACATAACTGGGGGGACTTTTTCTTTTTTGATAACTTTACTGTGACTAGAGTCTATGGGTGTCCTCAGCCTCCCCATATTTTACCAAAATTTGTTCCAATTAGGATTGCTTTTATGGAGTTTATTTGGCAATTGACCCTAGTTGAAAAAGAATACCTTGACAAACATATGAAGGTTTCTCTTCTTCCTAGGCTTTGGGTTGTGTTTGATTTTACCATTGGTAGGAGTTCCTTTGATGAAGTAAACAATTTCCTTAAACAGTATAGGTTGGTTAATGTTGTGTTTAGATTCTGTGATCGTGAACAATTTATTAAATGTGCATTGCCAAAAATGACACCTTGGGCCACAATAAAGGACCATGAACCATTGGATGATGAAGATGTGGTTAGAAATTTGCTGAGAAAAGAGTAAGTAAAATAAAGGAGAAGAAAATGGAAAAATTTGATGAGAGTTGAAGCAGAATTGAAGGTTGTTGACCCTATTTTCTCAGGTTTTTGCCCTAATAACCCGTACCAGGAGAGGATTAACAAAATTATGAGTTTATATGAAACTCTGATGGAACAAATACCTCAAATTCCAGAAGTGGTTGCTTAGTAGCAAGACCCCCAAGATGGACATTCTTCACATGGCAAGAGGCCACTTAGTGTGTCTACTGATGATGTAGAGAGTGGGGATGAAGTTCAATCTACTTGAGTGCCACCTGCAAAGAAACAAAAAACCAAAGAGGTCGGTACAATTTTGAGGAGAGACACTGCTAGAGCAATTGTTACAGAACAAGGACACTACTTTCATCAAATAAGGACACATCTCAAAGAAGCAGGGCAGAATGAAGAACAGGGAGAAACAAATGAAGCCCTTGCTCAAGGCTTTGATGAGCGTGTGATGTTGTCAAATGAGTTTATGAAAGATGATGAATTTAAAAGTTTTTTGATAAGGTTGAAACAAAATCAATTAAGACAAAATCTGATCACAGAGGAAGGAAATGTAGAAAAGAAAGAGGAGATCATCAAGGCACTGCAGGAATATGATCCTGATAGGGAGAAAATATCTGTGGAACGTGCAAGACAATTGATTAAGAGTACTGGTATGATTATGATGCCTGACTAGGATATCCAGTCTATTTTTATTATTGATCAGATTAGGAAGCAAGAGGACCCAATGTTTAAAACTGAATTTGAAATTGGAGATGTAATAAGAGGATCGAGATTTAATCCTAAGTCAAAGACACTTGCTACTTGGTCTTTGGCCCCTTCCACTCAAAAGCCCCACCTTCTAAATATCCAAGTAGAAAAGAAAGCTGACAGAATGATCTAAAATTTGCAGAACACAACTGACATAGAGATTGCCTCATTTTTGACTCAAGTTTCTTTCATGAATTTATCAAAAATAGAGGATTTATCAAGAAGATACACAAAAACATATAGCCAATTGATTGCATTATCTAAAAAATATGAAGAGACACTGATGAAGAAGGGCGCTCTGGAGGAAGAGTTAGTGGAGTTGAAAGAAAAAATTGCAAATGAGCCCCCTCCAATACAGATTACAGAACAAGTACAAGAAACACCAGCTGATGTGACAGTAAAAATGGAGGAATAAAAAGAGAAAATTGAAAAGCTTGAAAAGGAACAAAATGTCAAGGCTAACTCTGTTGTGTCGGGAATTCTGAAACACAAGATTAATGTATTGAAAGGAAAATTGATGGTAGTGCATGATTTGCACATTTCTTTGAAAGAGGCATTTAAAACATCCTCTGAGGCTGTCACTTTTCTTGGACCTTTGTTCAATGTTTGGTCAGGAAGAAGCAGATTAATGGATAAGCTAGATACTAAAATGATGTATAGTGATGAGTTCCCTCCCAAGATCAGTGACACTAAAGACATGGTGGAGGCAATGAATGCAGCTTATGCATTTTTCATAAGGAAGGATGTGCTTATAAATAAAAAATTGCAGACATTTGGGGAAGGTTATAGTAAATTGGTGCCTTCAATTTATGATAGTAATGGAGATTTGAAATTAGTTTCTGATTAGACCGACGAATTTAATTTGATTCTGGAGGAAGAAGAAATAATCAATCATATAGATGAACAAGTTGATGCTGATGTCCTTAACGGTATGCTTGATTCACTGTTCAAGGTTGAGGTTGACCATGCAAAGTTTATTGTTGAGACTAGGGCAGTTACAAATGCCAGATGGACAGATTCAGTTGCAAATTTGGAAGAGGTAAAGGAATTTAGTTGGCCAATAGACAAAGAGGTGGACAAGTGGCAAGCCATGCTAAAGCAAAAGAAGAAATGTCAGGTTGCTACCCAAGATTCCTCACAGTAATTCTAAGTTTGTTGAATCGTCATCTTATAAAAGGATTCCAAGATTAATTTGAGAGGGATGACAACTTTTTTTTTTTTATTGGTAGAGAGGGATGGCCAGTTGGCCACTTTTATTGTTGTTGAAAACTCTGATATAGTTATAATAGTTCAACTGTTCAAGAATTTGATAAGTGCATAGCTGAATCACATTTTGAATTTACTTTCTGATATCATTATGAATATAATATCAATATCATTTGCAGTTTGAGATCTTCACATAATTGTCTTTGTGTTGAATTTATGTTTTCACTCTAAATTGAATGGTCAAGGGTTTTTCAGTTTACGTATGAATCTGGGTTATGTTTTTAATGACATATTCATTCCTATTTATCTAGAAATGAATCTTATTGAAGTTTATTATTAAGTTGTCTTTGAATTGTAAGTGACTCTATGCCCTAGGATAAGGCACTGGTCTATTGTCTTGATGTTGACTTGGTGAAGTGACCTTCCAATTATAATAGTTGATTCATTGTGGGTGAATATGTTTTCTTGTTTGCCTTTGATTATGAAATTGTGATTTATCTATAACATCTATCATTGAATTGGACCCTCAAAAGATATTCCCTTTAATTGAGTTGC